>NC_051280.1:4954563-5254563 GCF_015220745.1 Sebastes umbrosus | reverse complement strand
GCTGCTCTCATCTGGAACAAAACGCTGCTAAAAGAGAGAAACTGACTCAATAGTGTGAAATGAAGAGGGGAGGGTCAGCGGACTAAACCCGCTATTAGTACAGAGTGACTGTCTACAGATTATTGGACAACACTGGATTTGGATGAGACCAAGAAGTGAACTTTCTAACAGGACAGAGAGCTGACCACAGATCAGTGGACAACATGATGACGCAACTGAACGTCCAGGTTCAGATGGAGACTAAGTGAAGGGTCACAACCCCATTAAAGGGAACAACGGCCTCTTTTCAAACATTGATATTATTCTGGAGGCTATATATCATGATGGAAAAAATACTGCAACTTGCTCATGTACGCGCATAATGCGAGGGCGCGCCGGGAAACCACAAGGTGACAGCGTCATCACGGTAAACATTAACTGCCTGTCAGTGGTGATATGAATGGAGTATAGAATTTCATCATTTGCAATATAAATAAACATGCTGTCACTTTCTGAATCTATTTTATGTTAACAATAAACACTTCTCAGACAGGGAAACTGTGTCAGACCTTTCTGACTTCTTTCGTTTTCCAGTAGTTATAGTTTATACAAGTGCTCTCCACTGGAACGGAGAATCCATGTCAGGATTGGGGCAGAAGCTAGCTCGTAGTTTCCACGGTGAGGAACAGAACACCAGTAAGGCATCTCGGACTATTCCCATCCGTGCTCTACTTGGTCAACAAAATCTAGTACTGTATTTAAATTCAAGATTCAAGATTCAAGATGTTTATTGTCACGCCGGTTATACAAGTACAATCGTGTGAAATACTTTTTGCTGGGAAGCTCCATTAAAAATAATAAGTTATATTACAATTATAAAAGGAAATACTTTGTACAAGGCATATTAAGAACATATACAGTATATACAGTATAAGATAAATGAATGAGGTATTGCACTTGTTTATTGCACTTTTTGTGTGAGAGAGTGTTGTATGAGTTATCGATTCAAAAGTCTGATGGTCTGGGGGGGAAAAAACTGTTCCTCAGTCTGCTGGTGTGACTCCTGGGGGTCTTGTATCTTTTAACAGAGGGCAGGAGGGAGAACAGGCTGTTGTGGGGGTGTGTGGTGTCCTAAATGACCCTCAGGGACTTCCTGAGGCCCCGCTGGGTGTATAGCTCCTGCAGGCTGGGCAGCTTGCACCCGGTGATGTGTTGGACTGAGTGCACCACCCTTCCCAGCGCCTTACTGTCCACGTTGGTGCAGCTGCCGTACCAGGTGGTGAAGCAGCCTGAATTTATGGAATTAGCTGTATTTTTTAACAATTAACAATATTTTTATTGAATTTTACATATAGACATATATACATGTATACACATACAGACAGACTAACAATATTAATAATTAAATTATACAATGCAATGTTTGTGTCATAATGTCATAATTTCAAAGAAAGAGAGACATGACAGTTCATGTATTTCACTTATCTAACAAAGAAAACAAATCAAATAAAAGATAAGACAAAACAAATAAATACCTCAAAGAAGAAGAAAAAAAAAAAACCCAAACCCCAAACCACAACAACACACAACAATTCCAACAACAGCACTCAGCAACACACAGCCGTTTCAATGTGACTGTGCCCCCTGACATCCAAGAAACTCCAACAAAGGTTTCCAAACATTTTCAAATTCTGCTGCTTTTCCTCTGGTTATGTATGTAAGTCTCTCCAGTACAACACAAGATGCCATCTCCTTCACCCATACATGTATACAAGGTAAATCCATTTTTCTCCAAGACAAAGCTATCATTCTCCTGGCCTGCAGGAGTCCAAAGTCAATTAAAATTAACTGTTTTGAGCTAACGATAAAGTTATCTGGATATATACCTAGTATACATATCTTTGCTTGGTGAGGCACCTTCACTCCAACAATCTCAGATATATTCTGAACAATTGTTTCCCAGTATTTGTTTAACTTCGGACAGTCCCATACACAGTGAAACAGAGTACCCCTTCCTTCTAAACATTTAATATAAGTGTCTGGGACGTCAGGGGATCATTGGTTCAGTTTGGCCGGGGTAATGTAAGTTCTCATTAACCATTTGTATTGTACTAGTTTCATTCTCGTATTGATTGATTGTTTTTGGGCCTTTAAACATGCAGGTTCCTAATCAGTCTCTTGTATGTCCTCAGTCTCCATGCCTCCAGCCTGTCAATCATAGACTCCTTATCATATGACATCAAAACTGTGTAAAATAAAGAAATCTGACTCCTCTCATTTAAATACAGAAGAAGTGTGAGGTTTTCAAGATGTGATAGTGGTGGTTCAGATATTATAAACTTATGTTTTGATCATATGAAATGTTTCAGCTGTAAATTATTAGCTGTAGTTAACGCTATTCTACTATCTAACTAGCTAGCAACCAATATGCGGTACCGTTTGCTAGCATGGTTTCTAGGCCGCCACAACATGCGCTGAAGTCCTGTCATGTGTCTCTCCACTCCAGTGGATTTCTCTGCTCCAGTGGATTTCCCCGTTCCAGTGAACAGTTGAATGTTGAAATTCTATACTCCATTCATATTATCCATTCATATCGCCACTCACAAGCAGTCACTGTTTACCGTGATGACGCTGCCACCTTGTGGTTGCGCGTACATGAGCAAGTTCCAGTATTTTTTCCATCATGTTATATAGCCTCCAGAATAATATCAATGTTTTAAAAATGTCCGTTGTTCCCTTTTAAACCCGTTGTGTTGATGATGTGACTTGAGCAAGACGCCAAAACCCTGTCTGATTGGTTAGTGCACTGAAGATGCAGTCACAGCAGAATCTGAATCCTCCATTTGCCTGAATTCTGACCAATAAAAGACAGTGAGACTCACTGATGCCCAGACAGGATGGTAGAGGGGTTGTGAATCTTCTTGCTGTAAAGGTATTTGGCTTGATGTTTTTCCAGTGTATCCGCGTAACTGCATGATTCAAGAAGCAGTACACAGCAGACGGGATGCTGCGGTCTGTGCAAGGAGGGATGAAGATGCAGCGAAAGGAAAGTGCAGTATTTAATATAGTTGTATTTTCACCTTGAATCTGCTTGTTTTTCACGACATGGTGTGAGTACATTTTGGAATTTTGACTTTGACAGTTCCAATGTGGTGTGTGCGACAGGTGTCACTGATGCAATGCTCTGCAACACAACCCCTCTGTGTTACATACCCCAGTATGGGTCAGATTAAAAAAGACTGGATGCTACACTCATAATGTAACTAATGTAACACAGGCTTTCTGTTAAATCTGTGTAGACACAGAAGACAACAAGGCTCCTCATGGCTAGTAAACTGACTTTGACATATACGATCAGAGGAGGGATTAGAGAGGGCTGAAACCGAGGGTTTTGTATCACAGCAGGTTTGTTGGAGTCATTTTATAAAATACTGCAGTACTGCTGCTCTGGTTTCAGGGCCTAAACCTATAAAAAGGAAATTGCCCACATATACATTTAGACAATTATTCATTTCTAATAAGCTGCTTCACACTACTTGGTAGGAACATCATTTCCTGCTCTTCAATGCATTTAGCGCTGCCTCGGGCTTCATTCTCCATTTAGATTAAGCTTCTCCTTCACATATGTAACTTCCTCCTCTGTCTCATTGCTGTCCTCATCCCGTCTGTCTCTCTCATCCCGTCTGTCTCTCATCAGCTCGTTCTCTCTCTTCTTTCTCTCAATCCTCCTCCGTCTTTCTGCCCGTCAGCGTCGGTCATTTTTCTCTACAGGGCTCCTTCCTGTCACAGCTGACACTTGTAACCCCTCCACCAATCTCCTGCTGACAGCAGCGGGGCTGATCTGAGCAAACTATTTCTCCTCCCATGTAAACATCTATTACTGACCACCAAGAGAGACAGACAGAGAGAGAGAGAGAGAGAGAGAGGTAAGATGCTACTGGGAGTTGTTGCATTCACCAACAAAGCAAACCTTGTGAAAGCTTTGACCTCAATTCCACAACAGGTGAGTACGTTTCCATGCAGCAGTCTGCTTCTATCTAAAAAACTCTGAGCATCAGTTGTTTCCAACAGCAGCTAGCTACACGAGAATAGATGATGCATACGTGTGACAACTGTATAATCAGTCTTATTGACTGGATGGTGACATTAAATCCATCACTGGCCTTTGTTATCCTCATCAAGATCCAAGTCAGAAAACACAATCACTCCTGGACATACAATTGCTTTTTAAAGTCACAGCAAACAGTTTACACTATTTTCACATACAGCGGACACGGACATTAACATTATCATCATCATCTCATTGGAGTCGTGTTTCTGGTCATCTGGTGAATGTAAGTCCAATATTTATTTTCCTTTTAGCTCTGATTTGGTCTCCACCATCAACTGAGAAAAAAATAGATATCTGGCTCTACTCCACTCCACCAACAAGGTATCCTTCCTGCCTTGATTGGTGCTGGCAAATTTAAGCTTATTTGAAAACAGGTTTTCTGAAAGCTAAATTTGCAAGCTGAACAACAAAGACAATGAGCTAAGGTTGTTCACATCTAAAGGTCCAGTTCCTGAATCGAATCAATGCGAAGATGATACATTGTTTAAATTTTCCAACTTGTCCAGTTTGCGTTCACAAAGACAAAACTCAAACGGTCCAGAAATTGTAAGAAAAACTCTCGTGATGGAAATGTCATTCAGTTATTGGTCAGGCAGTTGGCAGGTAAAGAGACAATAGAGACAATAAACCGCTCCTAATGTTCTAGCTACTCCATATCATAAATCATGGAGTACCGTCAGATTCTGTTCATGTTGATCTGGAGCAAATATCAGCAAACTTTAGTAGAGACAGCGGGTATTAAATCATTTATTAATGCAGGCATTTCGAGGAAGACAATGTCTTCATCTTCAATCCATATGTTAAGGAGGTATCTCACTTCGTCGTGAGTCCAGGTTTGTCCCCTGCCACTCGACATTTTGCTAGCAAATGCGCTAATAGCCACCGGTAACCAAAACAGAAAAAAGGAAACGTTCTTTTAACCCATAAAATGATTTATTTAATGGTACGCTTCCTGTGGTTGGTTTGAATGGTGTTCACACCAGATATGAACCACTCCAGAGTTCACTCGACAGCGGACCGAGACCATACCTTCGAGGTGGCAGACCAGGGAGCGGGATGTTTGGTCCGCACCAGGGTACGATTCCTGTGTTCACACCAACCCAAGCGAACCGCACCAAGGGGGTAAACGCTTCAGGGTTCGGTTCAACCGCACTAAGCAAGGCTGGTGTGAGCGCGCCCTAAAAGAGGCTAAAAGAGCTTAAGTGAGCCTGGGCCATCGTTGTCACTAACTTTGGTGCTAACCCCCTTCACTTTAATCAGCAGGTGGCAAGCAAGACAGAGGAACTTGGCTTTGGTCTTGAGGAGTTGTAGCATTTATTCGACGACACTCTAAACTGTACACACACTGCACTGCTACGTACAATGTTACTGCTAACTTCATACTCAACATCAGTCACACGCTCGCTCTCTCTTGACTGGACACTCGCTATCGTTGCGGGCCGCCAGGCTTGCAATATATTGACTGATGGAAACCTGTCTTGTCTCGACACACCCCTAAAGTTTAAAAGGCTGCGGAGGAGGAGACAACGGTGCCCATGTACCAGTTCGGCAGTCCAGTCCTGCGTGTGAACCGAATCAAGCTGTTCCTCGCAAGAGGAGGTGTTTCTCTAGTTATCTTTCCGTCTTACTTTGTCAGTAAGCTTGACTTTAGTTAAGTTCTTTAAGTTGTGTAGCTGTCAGTTTTGGTTCTGTTTAGTTAAATAAATATTCTTTGCTGTTTCATCAACCACCGTTTTCCTCATTTCTTCTTTTCCAACCGGTTTTACTTTTCATTGTTACTCCCCCACCCCCTAGCCTTAAGTGGTGTCATATCACATGTCAAAATGTTTGCGGTGAAAACAGCTTTGTTACAGCCTCGGCCACAAGTTACAGAATTGGAGATTATAGTCCACTTCATGTTGGAGCAGAAGATAAAAACAGTCTCATCTTAACCATGCTGCCATATCAGCATCAACTTTTATTTACCCTGTCAAAAAACATGTTCATCAAAGTGAACAGGATTTAATGAAACTTTGTACAGCATCTTCCTTATAAAAAAAAAGTGCTCTTCAAACATCAACACCTCCTCTCGCTTTAAGTCCTGCTCAGTCTTGATATGATCTACCTACTAATGCTCCGACTGACACCGAGTAAGTTAAACAGCTCATTTCCCATCAGCACTTTGCTACGAAAGGTCAAGCAATCATACCACAATTCAGCATTTTTATCTGTGAGCTGAAACATTTCTCAGAGCTCAGGACCGTCTCAGTGCTCTCGCCATCAAAATGTCACCAATCATCTGTTGGTTCGGTCTCGTAATGTTTGACCCGCACGGCTTTATTTGAAGTGTGACTTTCTCTCCGAGCTGAATATCAGGAAGACGTGATTGGCTCTGCTGTAATGAGCTTCTTCTTGGTAACTGAAGACATGCTTGTTTAGTCCACGGGCTGTTTGATTTGTTGTCCGCTGGAGCCGAACCGCTGAGTGTGGAGAATTAATGGAGACGCTAATGACTCTACTGAATCAGAGTGGAGCTGTTTGGGCTTCAGTGGCTGCAGGTTCAAAGGGCTAATGGATTATTTCTCCTTTAGGGCCAGGAAGGCAAATACCGTGGTAATCTGAGGAGAGGAGACATTTAACAAGAGCATAAAGGTGTTGAACGGGTCTTCTTCTTTTCTATCTTCCCTCCATGTCATCCCTCTTTCCTTGTCTCTAAAGGTGTAACCTGCAAACACATTCTAATTCTCCTCAAAGGTGTTATATAGCAGCTGTGATTCAGCAGGTCATTTATTCATAGTTACACTCATTTATGTTCTGCCAAGACTAATTAGATGTTTAATTCTCCCTTTTTGTCACGGTAGAATTAATTAATGCCCTGACCCGACAAAAGAGAAGAAAAAAAAATCTCACACTACATCATCAGTATTCTTTATGTAATGAATAAATATTTAAATGAAAGCTGACACTGTTGTGTTGACATTCAGCAGTTCAGAATCTTGATTGTGATTAAATGGATGCTGTTTACAGTGATTAGAAAGTCATTTAAGTGATTTTGAAATTAACTCTGGCCTCTTATGAACCGAGGGCCTCTTGGAAATAAACATTGTGCCACGTTGAATTAAATAGAGAATGAATTAACAAACGCGTAAGTTTGTAAAGCTCTAAATTCATAATTATTAAGTTAAACTCTGAGTCCTCTCTGAGTCCTCTTGACGTGCAACTCAGAAAACAAAAAATAGAAAGCAGGCAAAGAAGTGAAGGAAAGGCTGGAATAAAGATTTGGTTTCTTCATTTTCAGCAGCTTGTGACTGGCTCTTAACTGTTGCTCTGTCTGTCCAGCTTTCTATTCTGGCTCGTATGAATAATATTTTTATATCGTATATATATTTTTTGCAATAATGATGATTTCAGACAGAAGAAGACAAAAGCTTCTAATTTGTAGCAAGTAACCGTCGGTTCTGATGAGCAACACAGAGGTTACATTCATGCTTCATTATTACCTCCGCCAAAGCCAAAGGCCTAGGAAGGAAGTTATGTTTTCAACGGCGTTTGTTGGTTTGTTGTTTTTTTTGTCCGTTTGGAGGATTACTCTAAAAGTCTGCGATGGATCTGAATGATATTTTTTGGAGGGGTGAGGTGTAGCACAATGAACAATCCATTAGATTTTGGTTGCGATCCGGATCATGATCCAGCTTCGGGATTTTTTTTTACCAACTCCGCTCAGCCTGTGCATTAACACCACAGGCCACCACAGGGGGGCAGCGACGTACATGAAACCTGCACTGGCAGAGGTCTGCGCTCTTCTAGTGCAATTCTGGTTAGAATAGATTTTCAAAAAGTTTCACTTTTACAAGAAAACGCACGCTTTGGGGATGAAGATTAACTAGATTAAAGGAATAGTTCATCATTTTGGGCAATTAGTGTATTTGCTTTCTTTGCCAAGAGTTAGATGAGAGGATTGATACAACTCTCACATCTGTCCATTCAGTATAAAGCTGGTGCCTGTACTACGAAGCAAATTCAACATACCCAGGGTAACTTGTCTGGCCTAACTAACCCTAACAACCGCGATCCCGCTAAGCGGTCCTACGACGCTGGTTATCAACTCAGTAAATCAACCCAGGGTTTCTCCTTCTGGCTGTGAGCGTGTTCACATGAAAGGGGCGGTGTTTGCAGCATCTGACCAATCACAGACATGGACAAGTCTCCTGTCAGCAGAGCGACATTTTACAAACCAAGAGCAAACTATAATATTAGACAAATCAGAGAAGTTAAACACATAATTCAGACTAAAATGAACACAGTTGAAGCTGCCAAATGCAGGAAGAACAGCTGGCAAAAGAAAAAACTTGCCGTTGTGTGAATGCGTCAGTTAACAGACTTATTAATTTAATGGAAGCAGGTTAGCTTAGCTTAGCATAAAGACTGAAAGCGGGGGAAAGCCTCGCTCAGAGGCCATCCATACCATATTAATACTACTTTAGGAGCAACGGAAGTCAGACGGCAGCTGGCAGTACCACGGTTTTACACTCTGCTGCTCACGTTATCGCAGTTTCACAAGCGTGTCAGAGAACTACGGTGACCTTCAGGTAACGTAAAAACATGAAAGGCTCTCTCTAGAGCCAGAGTTTGGTTTGTCCGTTCTGAGCTAATGTAGAAACATGAAGGAGCAACATGGAGGACTCTGTGAAGAGGACCTGCTCCCTATGGAGATATGATGGGCTCATTCTAAGCAAACAAAAACCCAATGATTCTTAGTTTCAGGTGATTATACACTAATAAAAACATAGGGGTCAACTGAGCTTCATCAACAGAAAATTAAAGGGGATCCTCCACATCGTATCTGATGAACTTTACCAAGTCACAGAGATCATAAGCTCACGGCTTCATCTGAAACCAGCCAATAGCAGTCTGTAATGAAACAGAGGATTGTGGTCCGTTGGTGTCCAACCACTCTTCCCATCAGCAGAGCTGGACTGGGCCCAGTCACATCACATTGGCTGTATGAGTGAGACTCTCTCAGCTCTGTGTAATTATCACCCATTTGACACAGTCTGAGCGTCTCGTCTGGAATATGAATGAGGAAGATAAAAATACTGAGATCACAGCGAACTAAAGCCTCGTACCTGAAAGAATTATCAACGCCTCGACTCCCATCAATGTCCTCTCTGAGCCCTCGTAACACACAACAATTATCTGGTTTGTGGCCGCTTTGCCTCCTCACATCTTCAGGCTGGTAATTTGCTTCCTTTGAGAGGTGAATTCCTGCTGTAAATCCTAAATATCAGCCAGTGTGTCGCAGGTTTATAGAGGCTGTATGGCACAAAGCTATTGATGTGTACAGCTTTTAGTGATGCAGCTAATAAGAGTTAATGATTGTTGTGTGTGTTTGTGTTCTTAATGCCTAATCTCATCCCTAATATCAGAGGTCAGGTCCAGGCAGTTCGTCATCACATCCTGTTTACTGACCTTTGATGAAACAAAGTAGGAATCCGGCCTTTCATACGTCCTCTTTAGCCTTGACCTTCCTAAAATATGCTAATCCAAAACACACAAAGACATCCTTGTAAACTAAATCCAATCCTTTCGTTTCAGCTCCATCCAAAGGCTGGTATGTGACAAAAGAAACCAAATCGCTTTTGAGGTAACTGAAGGAAAGCGTGTTAATTGCTGAGGCTGGTTTGGCGCTGAAAGCTGAAAGACGTGTTGATAGAACCGTACCTGGTATTACGGCTATTTTCAGATATTTCCACTGATTAAGAAAATTGTGGGGTACATATAAAGTGTATGAATACAATCCAAATTCAAATATGTGTTTTTAATTAAATTCAAGAATGGTTAAAATTATTCCAAAGTAACATCCTTGAGATATTCTCTTAAAATAAAACATTAATTCTTAAACTGAGGACTCATAAATGTCATAAAAGGCCACAACTGTCCTGGGGCCCCAGACCTCCCCAAGGGTTGCTCCCTCTGCGTGAATAGGTTTTAGTAATTTGAAATATTTCTGCAATTTACAATTTTAGTTTTAAAGTACACATCACTAAAACTGCGAGCAAGTCGCAGGAACTTGGTTTGGGTCTTCAGGAGCTGTAGCATTTATTCACCGACAAACTGTGACTTAAAAAACACTGCACTGCTACCTTCACAGCTATAACGTTACAGCTACTCACCGTCAAACACGCTGTCTCTCGGCCGACTGCACACTCGCTAAACTTACGCCGCTAGCACTGCTTGCTAACACCACTAGCATTGCTTGCTAACACCACTAGCACTGCTTGCTAACACCACTAGCATTGCTTGCTAACACCACTAGCACTGCTTGCTAACGGCGCTCGCTAACGACGCTCGCTAACGGCGCTCGCTAACGGCGCTCGCTAACGGCGCTCGCTAACAATGCCAGCACTGTTTGGAGGTTTAGGATTGAGGTTCCCTTGGACAGAAATGGATCTACCATGGGAATTTCAAAATAAAGGCAAATCTTAAAGATGATGATATGTATCGATGTGTTCACTTTGCATTGATAATGCTGCATTGTTACACCCCTAACACTACAATACGACAACTCCAGCATTAGTATCTAATCTTGTGGCTCAGTCCTGTCCTCAGTAGTAGTAGTTTAACAATCCAAATAATTTTATTTTATTTCTCAAGGTCATCAAAGCCTCAGTAAGTGTTCGGACAGATTTTTTAGCATATCCACACCCCTGTGCTGTGACCAGGATCTGAAATGAACATTTCTCACTGCGTGCCACTGTGGCAGGTAAGTATTTTTTTGTCCGCAACTCAGAAGTTTTATCTGCTACTTTTGAAATCTCTGTGCTAAATGGAGGAATAACATTTTAGATCTGATGTCATTCATTGTTCAATATATTTCACATGAAAAACATATGCATGGTAAATTACATTGTTTCCTGGGGGGCTTTATTTTTTGGGGTGGGAGGATACTGCAGACAGTACTGCTGTACTTTGCTATTGTCATCTACAGTATGGTGGTTATTTGTATAAAAACACACAATTCAAATGATTGTGATCATTTAAATATTTGCTTTGATTAAAAAAAAATCTTGGCATCAGTAGTTCAAATGATGTATTCTAAGCTGCTTAGAGCTAGTGTTAGGAAATTAATCAGGTCATAATTCCTTCTCTATTATCCATTTTATATTGCTGTGAACACATCTGCTTCAAACAACTGGATTTATTCAAGTTTCTCGCCAAAACAACATTTTACGAGATTACATTTGAACAAATCATGATAACGTAGTAATTTACTTTCACCCAATGGTCATTTTACTGAGCAGAGCTTGAACGCCTCATAATAATAACTCAATGGCACCTCCGTTAATGTTAGTAGCTCCGTCATTTAACCAAGCAGGATTGTGCTGCCCACCGGCTGCTAACAGCTAATGTTACTAACTCTCCTGATGATTTCTACATGGATTTGTTGTTCACAGTGTCGCATTATCATGGAAAAAATAGGGTGCATCCCCTCAGGTTTAGTAGCGCCACACTGTTGAGCGTTTTTTTTTCTCTTCGCCACGGCTCCGGTCCCAAACGAACTGAAACATGATACTGCGTGCATAGGCCTATGCCTCATTGTGCATGCTTTACTCTCTGAAAGCATCAATAAGACAAATCGATAGACACGGAGACATGAGATGCCAAGGAATCGGACAACTAGGAACCACTGCCAACAAATTACCCGCATTTGGTGGGTGGCAGGTGCTAATCTCAGACCCTGGCTATGACACATTTTATTTGTTAGAGAGACGGATTACGTCAATTTAAGTCAATTAATTATTTCAGTATCCTTTTGGTAATGTATTGTGTGCCTCTGGTGATCATCAGACAATAAAATGTTACAAATGGAGATGTTCAAAAACCTGTCAAGATAATTTGTTTTTTTCTGGTCTAAACATATGAATGATGGCTATTTTTTGTACTGTAGGTGTCTGACTGCATGTCAATGAAAACTCTTCCTACTACAGCTCCAATCATGATACAACCAACCTCAACGAGACGACAGAGACATTCAGCTGTCAGGTACAGTAATGGATTTCAACTGAGAGCAAGCAACAGAGGCAGAGAGAGTTACAGTGATGGAGGACAGGGAGCGAGGTAATAAGAGGAGACAGACAGTGAGAGGGAAGGTAGAGAAGAGAAATATTCAGAATATACAGCCAACTTTCATGCAACGTATTCCAGTATGGGCAGAATCAGAGAGCAACAGAGACAGAGAGGAGACAGGAGGAGAGGAACAAAGGTTGTTTTGTCCGACACATCAGCCTTCCAGGTGTCTGTGTGGAAATAAAAGAGTGAGCAGACGGGACACTGGAGCTGTGTGTTCAGATGGTGAATGGAGCTCCTCAGGGAGATTATACGACATTTCTTCCCTCTCTCTTTCCCTCTCACGTTTATCAAGGTCAAATCTTAGTCATTTAATCCTCCGATGAGCTGCAGATGAGCCCACGAGCAGGGCATTCATTGTGTCTGTGTGAAAGAACTTGAGATCTGACCCTGTCTGGACACCAGACTGCACTCAGTGGACAGGACAATAACCTGAAAATAACCATGTTTTTTATATTTGAGCATGGGAGTTGGAAATTCTTAGCTCAAAGGTCCTGTTACAAGCTTTTTGTCAATTTCAACTGAATCTCCTGGTCTTACTTGTTTAAGATTATATGAACTTTACATGTTTTTTTTTACCTCTGCCAAGGCTGAAGGCCTACGAAGGAGATTATGTTTTCACCGGCATTGGTTTGTTGGTTTGTCTGTTTGGATGATTACTCCAAAAGTCCGCGGTGGATTTGAATGAAGGGGTGAATTTTCGGAGGGGTGGGGTGTGGCACAATGAACAATCCATTAGATTTTGTTGGCGATCCGGATCATGATCCGGCTTCGTGAACTTTTTTTAATAACTCCGCTCAGCCAGTGCATTAACACCACAGGCTTTAAGACATGCGCAGTGTAACTGATGACACGTTCATGACGCTGATCTCAACCTAAACAAAAATCCACGTGGTTGTTGGCGCAAGTTGACTTACCGTCAATCTCAGCCATTTATCCATTTTTTCCACACTAACTGACGACCAAGAGATACCACGAGATACGAGATTTACTACTGGCTCACAAGCCTTGTTAGAAGTGAGAACCAAACGTCAGCTATCTTCCACAGAGATAAACAAAGCATTCATTTTGGACCCGCCAACATTTTTTTAAATGATTAATTCAAAGTCAGAATATTTTTTTCAGGAAAAGCCATACTTTTATTCGGCAACTTACTAAAAGCACTGTGGATGTATTTTTTTTTTTTTTTATATTTGTCTACATAAAAATGTTATCAATAAAATATTAAAATATATATATATATATATTTTAGAGAGAATGGATTCAATCATTTCTTCAACAAAGGGTTCATTTTTTATTTATTTATTTGCCATTTTCTTGGCATCATGGACTTGCTGCTTACTGTGTTGTTTAAACTAAAACACAAAATTAAAACTTTAGGCACAACCTGAACAGTCTAATTAATGTTCTCTTTTTTATTATTTTGTAGTTGTTGTTTTTTCTTGCTTACTTGTTGATTGTTATTGGTTTATTGTAATTTGGCCCCATAGATCTTGTCCAACTATAGACTTGGATACTGCATAAGGATGAAAGAATATAACATTGAACTAAATCCATTTCTTGATTATCAGTAAGTGGTGACAAAACACTAATAGATTAAAGACACACATTTTGTCACAGCCGCTGCTGGTTAATCTATTCCTTCTTTGTACATTTTCATCTTGTTGCATTTCAGATGGTCTCTCGCAAAGATGATGATGAAACTAAAAAAGGAAGGAATCATTTCCCCCCTTCTTGTTGGTTGATTGCTGGCATGTGTTTGAGGCAAGTTTAACATTCAGTATCTGTCTTCAGAGACGGAGGAAGCTCTGTGACGGTTTAGATGCTCGGCCAATCAAAGCTCTCCAATCTGAGTTTTGATTACATTCTAGGAACGAGAGAGATGCTCCAAAAGAGTCTCTGATTGGGTAGATTCTCTCTCTCATCATCATCATCATTATCATCATCATCATGTGTGTATCATGTACTATGTAAATATAACAGAGTGAAAAAAATGAATTTTCCCTTTCGGATTAATAAAGTGCCTTTCTTCTTCTTCTTCTTCTGGTAGATTAACACACACACAAACACACTCACACTAATCTCTGCAGCCGTCCATTATGTGGCTTTGAAATGGAAGTTAACAGGCCCAGTCCATGCTGAATTTTAATGATGCTTTAGTTAACACTGTCACACCTTCACCTGGCTCTCTCTCTGCCATATCAAACTATTATCCCTTTACCTAACTCCTTCTCCAATGTTAAACCACAGTATACTCACTTTGCATGATTCTCTGTCTTATGTGCAAAACAAAAGTAATTTTTACCCAGGCCTCTCTTGAAAAGTACAGCAGCTTTGCTTGATTCCCACCCTCATGTTTCAAACTGCAGCTTACTTTGTCTGTTATTTTGATTATAAACTCAGCTCCTTAGCAGCTCAGGGTAGGAGCTGAGAAAACACCAGTCTTTTTTCAGATGTGTGCAAACGATGCTATAAACTAACTTACTTATTTGTTCTGAACAACACATACCCTATAGGTGTATTGTTATAAGTATTTTCTTTTTCATTATAAGGTACCCTGGGTTCCCTCGACAAAAAGCCAGTGGGATTTTTCCATTGGGTTTTGGATTATTGCAGAAAATAAGATCTGTGGCAAACAAATGTTTATGATACTTACACATTTTGTTCAGTAAAATAATCTCTACAAATGAACACCTCTTCTATGATTTTTGAAGTGTGAATGCAATCGGCAGAAGTAAAAAGCTAACGATAGGCTATAAACGAACTACACCACGGTCAAATGAGCGCGAGTATACACAACGAGGCTGGAATGGCGGACGAGTTGGCGTGATCCTTATTCAAATGTCCACCAAAGAGAACACAATCTTTCTCTCTATAAAACCTATAAACAACAAACATCCAACAATACAATGAATACTGTTGTATGCACCAACTATCTTGATAGAGATTGAACCTCCACACTGACATATTAGCACTGCTGTGAAGCTGTTAAGAGACAGAAGTTCTGGGTTTGTTTTAAGACATTTATCTTTGGTCCTCCACTGAGAAAAAAATAGTTCCCTGTTGCTAAGTGATTTTTTTTTTTTTGGGGCATCCTTTCATCCATCCTGAGTTTGACAGTTCAGTGTGGAAAATATTTCTAAACAAACTTGCAGAGAAAAGAATCCACTGTATCTTAAACTGTCAGGGTGTTTTTGCAGCAACAGAAAATACAGAATGTAGCAAGTGTCAGGAGTTGAGTTTGTTGGGGAGGAACCCAAAGGTGAATAGGGTAAAATATTTAGCTAATAGACTAGATATCACCATGAAACTTCCCAAGTTGATTTCTTACACTATGACAATTATTTTTTTGTTTTACAAATTTTCTGAAATGTTATGTTTAAAAATGTAAATGAGGCATGATCTTATCAATTATGTGCTAATTTATTTTGTTGACATATTAGAGTCAAAGGTTTTTACAGAGGGGATTTTGGATCTCTCTTTTTATCACCCCATAAATCAGGAAATACTGGAAACAGCCATAAAAAAAGAAAAGAAATTGCCAAGTTTTTAGGAATAAAATGTTGTATAAATCAGGCTATGAATGATATATGAACAGACCCCTCTGTATAGATAGGAATGAAACTGGAAAGTCTGGTGTATGTAAGTGTTATTGAAGGGGAGATTTCTGACACTGAGTGAGAAAAAACATATTTTGGGCCAGCCTTTAAAGATATGGATTGTAAAATTCCAAACATTTAGCAAGACATTACAGATGAATAGGGTAAAATGAACTAAACAGACAATTATTTTGTTGTAATAAGCTTTCTGAAATTTTATGTTTAAATATGCACTGAGGCATTATCTAATGCAAACTTTTGGCGAATTCAGGAGAAATCTACAGACACAAAAAGACAAAGTAGTAAAATAAACACCTAAATGTGGATTTTGGTTGTTTTCTTTCCACTAGTCTGACAGAAGATGGGTTATGAAAGCGAAATAACCCCAAGTCTCAAAATTGACCAGTGATACAGATACAGATACAGGCAAAACAGGGAAGATTGTTCGATGCTTTCGATGTGTGTACATAAAAAGAAGTGCATGAAGAGTAAATGGACATGAGAGAGGCTGTAAACTTGCATGCAGAGAGGCAAAACATGTCAGGCTCACTGCCTGAGGAGGAACACTGTGCCTGGTGTGTGCGGTAAGATTACAGCTGCTGTTGGTTTATTTATAGGCATGTAAAAGACTTAATATATTTTTACACGTTACATGCAAGGAGCTTCCAGACTTAATTTCCCTTTGGACTACACTGTGGGACAATTTTCCTCGTAACTGTATAATACTTTGATGATGCAACAATGCTCCAGTCCACTGGTTCCCAACTTCGGGGTCCCAACCCCCATTAGGGGTCACCAAAGTTTCATAGGGGGTCGCCAGGCCTTCTTGATTTTAAGGGGTGTAAGAAAACTTAGATATATCTGACTCAGACGTCGCCCGGGTCAAAAAGGTCCGCGTCAGATGCTAGGGAACCACAGCAATCTGATGAGAAATGGGCTACTGGAACAAGACATAAATCGACACAGATACCGGCCCACGAGGGTGAGAGGGAGATTTTTTATATATATATATATATAACGGTGAAGACCTGAACACAAGTTACAATCACAGTCTTCCCTCTCTGCTAAACAGCCTCGTCCTGCATTAGAAAAGTACGAAGTTAAAACAACCGAAGAGCTGATAGAACAAAGGCCAAGCATCAGGGAGAAGAAACTCTGAATATGTCAAAAAAGAAGCCTATTAAGTACGTATGATTGTTAAAAATGAAAAAGAAAATACATAATACAGAGAATTGTATTAAAAGTTCCTAATAATAACAGGAAAACTCATCTCTAATGCAATATTCACAGGAAATATCTGCTCAAAATTCATCCAAAGTGCTTGTTTAACACAAACTTCCTGCAGTTATTGTTTTGCTATTTGGGTTCATTGTAATCGCGATTAATTATCAACAATCATGAGATTAATCGCAATAAAATATTTTAATCTATTGACAGCCTTAATGTTTTTTAATCCTAGCTAAAGCCAACTGTTTTCTCCTACATGATAAACAATCTTCTGAACCCCTGGAGGTTTTCCACCACCCAAAACTCAACTCAACAAAAACAAGGCCGCAATAAATGTTTACAAGCATGAACTGACTTCTACTATTGATGACAACATGCCTCCCTGAAGTCAAAGACAAACTCCCATTCATTCCCCTGACTAAGCATTTATGAAAATATAAAAGCTACAAGCTGTCATCCACAATTTAGCACAATAATACAAGAGAATAACCTTCATTCTCTGCAAGTAATTTTAATCAATCTTTTTTTTTGTTTTCATGCAGATGTGGGATCCCTGTCCTGTTTAATTTAGTAGCGACATTTCCCATGTGGAGAAGTTAACACCGCAAAACAACATGATGACTCCTCTTCTTCATATTTGCATTTGAAAAGCAGGAGGGTAGCTGCCTGCGGACCTCCCTCTCTCTCTCTCTCTCACACACACCCTGGGCACTGTGGGAGCAGATTTGATGCCGGCTTAATTAATGATTTCATAACTGTTGAGGCGTTAAATGGAGCGTAGGGAAAGGCGAGAATCTCAGATGAGGAGTGAAAGTAGAGCTGAACCGTCAGTGTTAACACAATGAGAGGGGTTTCTCTCCACCTGCTGAAACACACTTATTTCTATCTCTCCTCTGCCTGAATCAGCCTTTCTCTGTCTCACTCTTTCCATCTGTCTTTCTCCCTCTGTGCCTTGATCTCTGTCTCAGATCAGCGCAGCAGGACGCCGGCAGCACGCTGGCTGGTGATATTGTAAATGTGGAGGAGGAGAGCTGGCATCTCCGCAGACTCTCTGTAGTTGTCGTTTCATTATAACGAAGCAGAGATTCTGTGTAGTTTTACCTGGACAGAGTCAGGTTGTTAATGAAACAATCTGTGAGCCAAACTTCAAAGAAAAAGTAGCCTTGTAATGTCAGTGGAACAGATCCAGTTTAAAGTTTGTTTCAGTTTAAACTTTAGTCAGAGAATTGATTCTGAAAGGTAGTCCAGTTGTCAGAGGTTATTTAGGTTTAAAGTTGCTCTATACGCCATCCAGAGCATTAATATAGAAGCAGACAACTATTTTCCATGTAACGATATAGTAGACTAATGTCTGAGAATGAGGTCGAGTACACAGGCGGAGTGTTGCTCACCGTCTGAAATGACCTTAATGCGTGTACAAACAAACAGACAAACCGAACCGAAAACAGAACCTCCTTGGCGGAGGTAACTTTTTTAGGTTTTGAGAGCTGATGTCCCCTCTTCCCGGTACTGCGCACTGAATCTTTTAGTAGTACGGAGTACATAAATATACCGTCCTACTTTGACCCCTGCTCTTAGCGTGGCCCCACTGGCTAGCTCACGGCCGCCACTCTGCACTGCTCTCATACGGCAGTTACAGCTGATAAGGCCGTCCCGACCGACGGTGCCATTGCGGAAGCGTAGCATCCACCCTCCAGTTCCCCCTCAGAGTAACACCGTTAGCTCTGTCAGCACTGTTGCTGTTGTTTTCACTGTTAGCCGCCAGCTCAGCCATCGCCATGTTGAGCGCCGTGCGGAGGCAATAGAAATAGCACCTTTAAAGAGGTGGAAAGTAAATTTAAGTGCTTTATTGTTTGCCAGCACTTGCCTAAAATGCTGAAGATAAGACAGCAGCTTCTTATATGGATTTTTTCATTTTTATCACTTTCTCAGCATGTGTGATGGTTGCATATAGTGTCACATATTTCCACTTATGAAAACACTGTGAAGACATTGTTTTGTCTTACTTTGATGTCATGAATGAAGCAGGTGACAGTAGTGAGTCAGTGAGTCTCCTGAACCTTCAGTCTGACTCTGTGGCTCTTCTCTGGCGTCATTAACAACCCGGCTGCAGCTCTGTTCTGCTCTCTGAGCTGCAGGCAAAGTCAGCCACTAAAGAAACAGGACAATTACACACATAATGAACACTGCTGAGAGGAGAGATGAAAACTTCAACTGAGCCAGGTGTACTGCTGAACAAGAGAGAGAGATCAAATGTACCACCGGGTTTATGAAATTAAGACAGAAGCACGAGAGGAAACAGAATAATAGTAGAACGGACACTGAACTGTTTTCCGTGTGTGTTGTTCAATTTGACTCATTTACTCTGGCTCTCTGTGCTTCATAACGTTATTACTCCACTGCTTATTTTAGTCGTTACTGCAAAACCTCACCTCAGTGAGTCCGCGACTTGGCGTAAGACGGTTTAGATATAATAGGGTGACCATATTTTCAAACCCGGGTTTGTGCGTGAACGTTAATGCTCGCGCACGTTCACGCATGCACACGGACGTGCACACGCTAATATGCACGCACCATAGGCGTTTTCATCAGGATGGCTAAATTGGTGCACCTGTGGTGTATTTGAGCACGGAGTGGGATCAGAAAGGAGGTATTATTATAGGGGCACATCACTGTTGAAAACCGGGACATTTGAGTGTTTTACAGATATTTGTCGGGACTCGGGACACGTCAGCTTGAACACGAAGGCCGAGACGTCTGTTCACAGTTTATAAGGAAGTTAGCCCGCTACAACAGTCGCTATAGCAACAGTAAACATAAAACCACACAGACCATCCTGCTACGTTGATTTGAATGGGAATGTCCGTTCTACTCCTATTCTATTTCTATGGGTGGGCCTGAATATATAATCAAACTGAAGTGAGGGGAGAATCACTCTGACTCCTTTTACATGTTTCTTCTGGTTCCAGATCAGATGATACAAAGAGATTAATGCACTCAAGAAAACCACTTTCTGTCTGTTGTTTGTCTCCATACTGACTTCAGTTGAGAGCAGTCGGCTGCTTTCTAATCAAACATTGTTCAGTTATGAAACTTTAGAGTTTAGAGCTAACAAAGACTTCAATTGATTAAACACCTCCCATGGTTTCAAATCACGTCGCTGCAGACGTTTGCATAGCTGACTGAAGATAAAAGTATTTTTATTCATAAAGTTGTGTTCAGTGTAGTGAGAGAGCTGCCTCATAACTCTGCCTCTCTCTCTCTGATGACCTTATTTTCTCTAGACTATAATTCAGAGGTCTTGAGTTAAGTGGCCTTTTGATCTAAATGATGTTATTAATCAGCCGCCAGAGGAGAGGAACCACTAATGACCTTTATAATGAGAGGGCTGGAGTCAACATGCTTCTTCTTCTCTACTCCTCACCTCCCGCAGTGCACTCCTCGCCTTCAGCGTCTGCCCTTTTGTCTTCTGCTTTCATTTTCTTAATCTTCCCATTCTCTCTTTACCCTCCTCTCACTTTTCTGCTTGCTTTAATTATTTTTGCCTGTCTTAAATCTCCCTAGGGGGTAAATTGAGTACAAAAATGGTGCCAAAGGAGAATAAAAAAACAGTTTCTCTTCAACAAAACACTGTTTAGTGGATGCTTTCATCCAAAGTTTCTCTACATACTGGGAGTGCATACATTTTGTAGGACATTGATTCCCAGTAGGAAACAAACCCCACAGCCAACTGTCTCAACTATGAGTCATTGACGGGGAAATTACTTCTCATACTAACTACTTTATTCGTCTTACTCACAGTAAGTCATTACTCTCTTAAAAGTTAATCATCAGAGTCATTAGAGAAAGTTTCATACATTTTTTTTTTAACTAAATTGATTTTCAGTGACAGAAGCTTCATGGTATGTCTGTTAAATATCTGTTTATATCTGTTATGTATGTCTGTGCAGTGTTAATGATGTACGCACTCTCACTATGAAGCAAATAACAATTATTGGTTTCCTACAATGAATATAGTGACTCTTAATATACATACTTAGTCATTTTAAAAATAACATAAATTAATTTTATGAAGGAAATTGAAATTATGAAAGTGAAAATATCTTTAACTTTAAGACAGAAGTAACTAAGATATACATAAATGTACATAAATTGAAGAAATACGACACTAAGTTGATCACCGCTACAAACGATAAGCACAGCGATTTATCACGGGTTCAAGTAAAGTTATTTCAACAACACTTAAATCACAACATAAAGTTGCTCTATAATTAAAATATAAATGTAGAAGTGAATGTGTGTTTACCGGAGTTAAAGGAAAAAGTGTGTCACATTTAGGGGGCTCTATTGGCATAAATTGAATATAATATTAATAAGTATTTTTTCTTTAGTGTATAATCGCTTGAAAATAAGAATTGTGTTTTCAATACCTTAGAATGAACTGTTTATATCTACATCGGTAGCGGGTTCTCTTCAGTCCGCCATGTTGCACCGCCATGTTTCTACAGCAGTCCACAATGGACAAACCAAACTCTGTTAACTTTTTTGCTTGGGCCGGAGTCAATAATGTTACTTGCTCCCGTCACCGCCACTCTCTCTCTCTCTTGCTTCACCACTCACCTACCACCTCTGCTCCAAATGACCTACGCTACTCTTACAACAACTGGCTCTTGAGAGGGCCATTCGCATTTTCACTTTGGCCACCGTAGCTCTCCAACACGCTTGGCACACGGGAGAGGCTTCAGTTGGCTGCAATCTGCAACCTTACGGCCAGATCCTACACACTGCTCCTTTAAGTAAACCCAACCTAAAGTAAAACACATGATGCGACATGATGATGATGATGAAGCCAATCTCCACCACAGAAAGGAAGAAGAAAAGGTCCCCTCTCCTTTGGACCGGCTCATGGCCTTTACATGGTTACCATGGAAACAGAGCCGAACCAGCGACTAAGCAATGTGGAATCGTTTTGGTTCTCTAGTGAAGCTATAAACAACTGTGGGACGGACCAGAGTCACACATCTAGTACCAGGAAATGATAGAAAGGAAAAAACTGTGAGGGAATCAGAACAATAAAGATTCTCACAGAGGTGAAACTTCACGAGTCTGAACTTAATGATGACAGGAAGCTAGAAACAAACATCCAGATACGAACCCAACACTGACAGAACACCACACACAGACAGACCTGTGATTTGGCAGCTGAGTGATGTTTTCTCTTGCAGAATAGTGGTTATAGTAGTTACTTCCTCAATGTAAAATCACTTTTAATGTAGTAAAAGATTTCTTCTTCTTTTGTTTCTGTCTGCACTTTTTTTTTGTCATTATCAGGAAGCTGCAAAATGTAACAACTGAAATGTATTGTTCCTTGTAGTTAAGTGCTTGTAGAGGCTGTAAAGGCTCGTCAGCTCACACAGTCACACACCAACCAAGCAGAAAGATGATGAAAACTGCTCCAGACCAAACACAAGTCTCACTCTGCCATGAAGAAAGCTGATTCTGTGCATACTCACAACCAGAGCAGATGATTTATAGAAGCAAAACTATGAAAGAGAATGAAAAGATGCAAGGATTGCCAGAATAAAGCAAGCAATTACTGCATCTGCCATGAAGGAACACAACAAAATATGCCTTAGAGCTTCTGTCTCTGATGTTCTGCTCTGAGAAACTCAGCTTCTCCTTTTAAAACACAGTCAACACTAACTCTCCACCTGCAGCAGGCTCGTC
Source organism: Sebastes umbrosus (assembly GCF_015220745.1). NCBI lineage: Eukaryota > Metazoa > Chordata > Actinopteri > Perciformes > Sebastidae > Sebastes > Sebastes umbrosus. The sequence continues at coordinate 5,231,814 of NC_051280.1, read as the reverse complement.
ATTAAAATGTTGTGCACAGAGATGTAAAACCAGCCAGGAATTCACACAGCGTGCAGGCTCAGCTGGGTCTGATCTCAACACTTTTTAGAGGTATAAACGCAATCCAGGAGACACTCAGTGATTGTTTATGCCTTAAGTGATAATACACTGCTGTAGACCATTTGCACTGTATATAAACTCCTGCTGTCCCATATCATTTATGTCACTCTGTGCAGGGTTACTCTTGTTTTCACTGTTTCCTATTAATACAGGACACGAAGGCCAACAGCTAAACTGATGTGTTAACTGATGTGATGTGTTCTAAACTGAAATGTTTACAAATCATGTAATGAAGGAGAGATGTTCATTTCCTCATGTAAAGAATGACTTGACCAGTCTTAATGTTGACTCCAGACAGATCACATTACAGGAAAATATTTCTGAATTTTCAAAGGAATTTCCTGAAAAGACTGAATATAGGGAAAAAAGGGACGTTATGAGGTTGTTGTTTGAGTTTAGTCAGCTGGGATACATTTTGATTTTGATTTCCTGAGATATGCGCTAATAAGGATTGGTTTGTCTAAACCATATTTAATATTTATTAGGGCTGTCAATCGATTTAAATAATTAATCGTGATTAATCGCAAATTAATCACAGATTTTTTTATCTGTTCAAAATGTACCTTAAAGGGAGATTTGTCAAGTATTTAATCCTCTTATAAACATGGGAGTGGACAAATATGCTGCTTTATGCAAATGTATGTTTATATTTATTATTGGAAATCAATTAACATACTGTATATCATACTATCATTTTCAGTTACATTACTTATTAGTATTCGTTCTTTTGTTTTCACCATTTCATCAGGGTGGTGCACTCGGCCCAACACATCACCGGGTGCGAGCTGCCCAGCCTGCAGGAGCTTTATACCCAGCGGTGCCTCAGGAAGTCCCTGAGGGTCATTAAGGACACGACACACCCCCACAACAGCCTGTTCTCCCTCCTGCCCTCTGGTAGAAGATACAGGACCCCCAGGACTCACACCAGCAGACTGAGGAACAGTTTTTTCCCCCAGGCCATCAGACTTTTAAATCTATAATTAATTTGACACATTCTTACACAAAAATATTTCTTATACTGTATATACTGTATATATTGTTAATACATATGTTCTTAATATGCCTGTATATGTTCTTAATATGCCCTTGCATAAAGTATTTCCTTTTATAATTGTAATGTAAATGTAAATGTAATGTAAATGTAAATGTAATATAATTTATTATTTAATGGAGCTTCCTAGCGAAAAGTATTTCACACGTTTGTACCTGTACAACCGGCGTGACAATAAACATCTTGAATCTTGAATCTTGAATTTTCTCCACCTTATGTAAATGATGTATTGATATTATGCTACACTTATATTTCTTTGACACACCATATGCATGCATGTGCATACTATAGTATAGTATAGTCACGCGACTCGAGATAACTTCTGTTATGACTTGAAGCTATATAAAAATAAATTGAATTGAATTGAACAGGTGGCCCTTGATAACGCTTTAGCGTGCGTTACTGAAGAGCACCTGTCATGTGAGCCACCAGAACCAAGCAGCGCTTCCTTCCTCTGCTTTAGCCCTAATATTTATTCATTTATTATTGGAAATTTTCTTCATACAGTACATCTTGAATTGATTGCTTCCTTCTTTCTAGGAAATTATTTGAAATTGTGGGACCCACAGTATAATGTGTTTCCATTAGATGTAGACAAACATGAGCACACTTTCATTTGAGAAGTAAATCCAAATACATGAATGAGTCTTTTCAACGCTGGTCCATGAACATTTGTCAACTTTACACAATGCCCAATTCTTACCGACTTGTCAGGAGAATTCATATCAATTGTAGGTGTAACACAAGCACTAATTATTCCCAAACAGTGCAGGTTAATTGCTTTAAAATTGTCATAATGCGGGTAAAAGGTTTTTAACTCCCAGAACGATCCACATTCAAATAGATTTTTGGGCTTGACCTAATTGAGATTAAATGATCAGCTCTAATTAGCAGCACTTAGATGCACTTAAGTCTACCAAGAGTCCAGTAACTGGGTGTGCCAGATATCTGGGATCCACAATTTTACGGTTATAGGACTTGAAATATGACATGCAGCAATTTACTCCTGATTACATTTTATATGTGTTCTAAAAATGCATACAGTTACATAACATTTTACACACATTATGTCATAATAAGTTAATGACTTTGCCCTGTGGTAAACAGCAACATGCCTCTGGCTTCCTTTAGGCAGACAGCAGGTCTGGGATATGTTACCGTCCTCCTTCTGTTCTCCACAGCTACAGGCTCCGTTTCATTTATTGTAGCTCATAAAGGATTAACAGCTTTGGGCTACAACTAAAGCTCCCAAAATGCATTGAATATCGATTAAAGTCATCTTTTGTTCAGAGTACTTCCCTTATTGTCAAAGCGACACGGAGCCATATGAATGTTAAGTGTCTGTCTTTAAATCTAGTCACAGTTGGAAAAGCTTATTTTCAATCAGAGCTCACTGCTCATCTGAAACTGGAGTTTAGCCAAGGACTCCCATCTCCACCAACAAGCTCCAGTCAAGTCTGAACAAGTCCAACTCCCACTGGACACAAACACCTCCTGTTGTTGTTGCTGTGATGAAATGACCTTGGACATGTTGTGTTTGGGAGAATTTGAAACAAAGCCTGTTTCTGACGCTTGTGAGGATTTTTTTTTTTTATCAGCATTCAGCTGCAGCAGATCAAGAGTCCTCAGAGAGCCACACATCCACAGCCACTACACGTTTGTTTGGAGCTTTTCTCTTTATGTGTAAAGCTTCTGTTTATTATTGAGTAGTTTAGCACACAGATGTCTCATTAGTCGCTGATGATTTTCCCTAATGACAGTTATGTCATAGGAAGGAACAATGTGTAGCAGCTTTAACTTCAGCATTCAGCTTGTAGGACACTCAAAAACCTCCACACATTATTTATAATTTATACATTATATTTACAGCTAACTACTTGTTTTCCAGGACTAAGACGAGACGATGACGAGGCAGCAATCAATCCGTCTCTGTCCTTCTTGTCTCAGTCCTGACAATTGTGCTACTTTATAATGCATAAAGTTGTCAGTTTGCGTCGGGTTCAGGTGGTTGAATAACTCATATTTTTACATGTTGGGTGGGCAGATGGGCTCTCATAACGGACCAGTGGGTGTTACTGAACCGCGTATCATCAATGAGCGCAGTCACTCATCAGATAATGATAAGATCAGATTTTATGTGAAATAAGTTTGACTAAAATGACAGAAATGTTCAATATAATCTGATGACTAAACCGGACTAACAAATGAAAAAATAAATAGGTGACAAAATTAAGAGACGTTACATTTTTACTAAAATCAAATTACTTTTTGGTGACTAAAACGTTTTGAGTTGTCGTCGACTAAACCTAGACTAAAACAGTGAAGGATAAAAATGAGTAAAACTAATCTAAAACTAGTCTCTGATATTACTGCAAGTAAATTAAAGTATTCACATTAAAGTGAAGTCTGGATGTTGTACATGAATAGAAGCTTCTGCTTCTCTGAGAGACTTTTCAAACATTGAGGAGTAATTATAATCCTCACTCCAAGTGGCTTAAAGTCGTCAAACAGCTCCATCCTCCAACTACGCCTGAGCAAACAAAAGAAGGCAGAGTTCTATTCAACTAATGATTAAAGCATAGTGGATTAAAAATGACTGAATGCATAAAGAGCTGAAGAGGAGGCTGAATGTAAAGGTGTGGTTACATTACTTTAGTTTTAAGAATATTGGCTCCATCTCCCATTTAATCCAAGCCACTATCAATGACATATTCAAGCATGTGTTTCCTGGTTTGGTCTCCTTTCTGGCTCAGATGGACTCCAAGATCAGAGTTTACCTTTATTCAAGCAGCCAAAAAAAACCATGACGCATCATTTGGCGCACTGCCGCCTCATAATTAATTAATGGGAAACACTGAGTGTGTCATAAAAAAGCAATGGTATAATCTTTTTTTACAGCCCCGATCAGGCAAGTGACTTGCCAGATGTACTAGTCCGACGTGGCATTTTAGTTGCCCCGGGTAGGGCTCAACAATTTTTTTTTTTCACCATCCTCCCGGAACAGTCCCAAAACTCAACCTAAGCCGACCCAAAATGAATGTGGACCGTCCCAAATTTAAAATCTGTTGTTCTACATTATCGTTAATTAAAATCATTCAAAGTGATCTTTAAAACATCAAAAGTGATTTATTTTTGTTCATAAATTTATAACTTATTCAAAACGTTATCGTCAGCTCACTCACTGTAAATGCAAACATCAGCTGCTGACCGGTTAGCTGGTTCACTGTGACGTCACCGTTAATATCAAACAGTCTAACATTAGCTGTTAAAGTTGAGATTAATAGCTACTAGCAAGCTTAACGTTATCTGACTTGGGTTGAATAATTCCCTGTTGCTGCTGCGGCTGTCGTGAAGTCAGAGGGCACCGGTATGTGCTGTGTGTGTGTGTGTGTCGGGGCGGGACGGATCGGGTGGCACTCACAGTGTGTGTGTGTGTGTGTGTGTGTGTGTGTGTGTGTGTGTGTGTGTGTGTGTGTTTATGTTGTCAATGAGGTTTAATAATTGTGCACTACAAACAACGTTCAGTCAGTTTCATTTTAATCGCCGTTCATTGTAACGTTAGCAGGGTATATCTCTTTTAACTCTCATCCCAAATTCATCCCAAAATTAATTTCCATCCTCCCTAATCCTGGAATACCCCGGGCCAGAGCTCATCCTTACCGTTGAGCCCTGTGATCAAGACCCTCGGTGTTGAACTTTAGGTGAGTGGAGAGCAAACTGTCAGGAAAGTGTTTGATGGAGCCGCAGACAGCAGAGAAACAGAAGTCCTGTGAAGCTCCACCAGTCGAGCATCTCCTCCACAGTCACTGGTTCTATTTCCACCGGGACCGTCTAAACTCAGAGTCCGTGCACTCTCAGTACTGTGAGCTGCTGCAGATAAGAGCGTCCGGCGAGCTGCCTGTACATATGATGACACTGAGGTGTTGATATCTGTCTCTGTCTGCTGCTTCTGTCTTCTCTTCACATGCTGCGTCATCTTGTTGGTGCAGAGAGACAAAGAGGGAAAAACTGCTGCTACCAAAAAACCCTCCTGGCTGCCTGGTTGAGCCAGAACTTTCTGTCTGACGGCGTCCTGATAGAATCCAGTGGAGAGCGGACTCTTCCAAAGGTTTATCAGCAGCAAACAGCAGCACAATACCACCACAATCTACAATGGAAACGACTACTGGAAACAGCTTCTGGAGTTTACACCGCTCACAATGACTGCCTGTCTCTCTCTCAGCATCTCTGCTTCTCTTTTCATTTCTCAATCCTGCAGCATCCCGCCATTATTCTCAGCTCCACAGTTAAACCTGTTAACGTGTGTTACAAAGGATTCCCCCACTTTAATTCACACTGCTGTGATTTCCAGGACCGCTGTGTTGCTCTGGCAGGTTTCAGTTAAACAGCGATTAGTGATGGAAACATGGAGAAAACATTGTCTTCTTCTTCCAAAGCAGCTCAAACATCTTCACTTCCTGCCAACATGCCTCCTCCGTCTCCACAGGCAACAGGTTTCAGATTGGGGTTTCGTATATGTTGCAGTAACAAATAAGACCATCTTCTCCCTCCTATATAGTATAAAGCTCTTTAGATCCAGGATGGAGGATGAATAGAAGAAGTGTATTTTCCTCACGAGGCTCAAAGTGCCAGAGAGGGCAGCTATTATGTAAATGACTTCAGACATCAAAGTGCGTGATGTTTTCCACTGGAAACTAGTTGACAGCAAATGAGTGGAGAAGTGGAACTTGTTGGGAGTAATCAGGCAAGACGGCGAAGCTCGCCGCCGACACGGTGGTCAAACTTAACCGAGCATGTGAAATCACAACGTGCCGTTCCTCCTGCTTTTGTTCGACAGTCTCCCCGCGGAGCAGGAAGCTCACTGATCTAACCAAGCATGCTGTGTTAGCAGATGCTGTGACGATCCGCAGGATTTATTTAATGATTTCAGATGGAGGTTGAGCTGCTTCCAGTGTCTTAAAAAACAAAACACAGAAGAAAAACAAAACCGCTATTCAGCCTTGAAAACTGAGGTTTGAGAGGACACGCTTCTCCTCCTGTTATTTTATGCAGTGAATACATTTACTGGAGACAGTGTGCAGCACAAGTGTGGCGACAAATCTGTGAGCTGTTTCTTGACACTTTATGCTAATCTGCTCTATTATTTGCTTCCATTTGCCCTTGATGGAGACAGCTGCACCCTCAGGCAACTGGGAGAAACAGTTTTTGGATTAATGCCTGCCCCACACACCCACACCCACACCCACACACACACACACACACGCACACAGAGAAATGTATAAAATATTTCTATGTTCTTCAAGTTATTCATGTCATCCTTGTTTCAATTTCAATAAATGATGAGCTCAGATCGTTTTAAGATTGTGTCCTCTGTTGGGGGTTAAATTTCTTTGATTGACATAAATGGAAAAAAAAGAAACCAAAATAAAAAGCAGTACTGCTGTAAACTACAATGGATAAAAGCAGGCAGCTTTGCTATATTATTCTTCATGCGCAGTACATATACACAGTGGAATGGGTCATCAGGATACTGAATGTGTGAACAAGCTCAAACAGCTGCTTCTGACAGAGATAAACTAGATGTAATGTTTAAACCAGAGATCCACAGACGTTAATGCTGGTTTTAAAGACAGTATAATCCAACCATTAGAACAACATACAACATTAGGGGTGGGAAAAGAATCAATTCACCTATGTATCACAATTGTATTTATTTTTTATGATTTTTAAATCAATTATTTAAAGGTACTGTTTGTAACTTCTTACAAGTATAAATCGGGTTGGTGTCTCATGCACTCTCGCGTGTGGCTACGCTGTTCCAACACAAACTACACAGAAGCACCAAAACCGCAAAGTTCTATCTAGTGAAGCCCGTCTGTTAAACTGTGTCAACTCTTCCTGCTCCAGCCCCCCCTGACCGTGGTCAGAAGACACAGTAGAGACCGTAGCTTTGGTCTCTAGGACCGGAGTCTCTGCTCCTCTGCCTGCCTTCACTCACACACCGCGCTCGTTCTCACTCACTCCACCTCTCACATGCATGCACGCACACTACACACTGCAGAAGACGGGAGGCTGAAGCAGGAAAACACAGTATCAGCATTGATTCATGGAGAGACCTTCGTCTGGTCAGCTAACATTACTGCCAAGCAGCTGAAATATAGAGTGATATTGTGGTTTTAGCTGACGTATGTCACCTCACTGTTTTGAGCGATGCTCGTTCATGTCTATGTAGAGCGAGCACAAGCACGAGCAACAGGAAGCTGACTTTCGTTGACTTAACGGCCACAGATGTTGCTGTTAACAAGACATTTCTGATTCTTACAAACAGTCCCTTTAATGCGAGAATCGATATATAATCGCAACCCACTGTGAACAGGCAGGCAGCTAATTTATATTTTGCTGGTGCTGCACCTGGTAGAACAGATACAATGCTGGTGGTTCTAGTTGAGCAAACTATATATTATGTGTATGCTCATTGGCTGCATATTATAACATAACTAAATCAAATTTTGTATCTGTTCAAACTCAACAGACAACAACAGCTGTCAGTGTGTCAGTGTGCTGACTTGACTATGACTTGCCCCAAACTGCATGTGATTATCATAAAGTGGGCATGTCTGTAAAGGGGAGACTCCACGAGTCTCCCCTTTACAGACATGCCCACTTTTTTAATGATTTAATCATAGAACCCATTTTCATTCACTTATCTTGAGGTCAGAGGTCCATTGCAAATTTTTCCTCGCCAAAATTTAACAAAAGTTTGGAGCATGGCTTTTCTATGGTGTTCCTCAAGGTCTTGGTGTCTTGATGTAGTATTTTGGAGGGATTATTGAACATTTTTATCAATTCTGGAGTGGTAAAAAATGGTTAAAAAGCACCAAATCTGTGGAACAAATGCTATCAACCCAAAAAGTGCTGCAGCAACTTATGAGATGTAAGTGAGCATGGGAATGACCATCATATACTTCTATCATAATGTTCTAAACCTACAATTTATTTAAATGAATTAATGAATTATTTATTTATTTATTATTAATGACAGTTGAAAGAATAACTTGACACACAGTGCTGAGCTGCATCTCAAATCAATCTTCAGGTTCTCAGCTTTCAGATGATGTACACCACTTCTATGTGACATCTACTGTTGACCTGCTATCTCCCCCTAAAGACTCCCTGTCATTTCATTTTTGTCAGAGCATTTGATTTATTGATTTCTGTCGGGATGTAATGAGAATTTCAACAAATATGCAAAAAACATAAAATGCTTTTGAAGAACACTACCAGCTCTAGCTTTAAGAGAACATTTAAACTTGTTTCAAGATGTTTTCAGTCATTTATTTTTCCAAGGCATATGAGGATGTCAGTTGCTGTGGTGTTTATGTACAGCTACCTTGAGTGGCAGACATAGGCATGTTATGAAGTTTCTGATTGCATATTTTTTAAAGTACCGGATGTAATGACAATGCTATTTGTTAATGGGTGTTCCGTATTTTAGAATATTGCAAATGTTAAACCCAATCTGTTCTGCATGAGAAAGAAAAAAATGCTTTGTGTTCCAGTAGGCAATTTAATTTAAAGTCAATTCTTTTTCAGTGTTTGTTTGAATGTTTAGCCTGTGGGGAAGGTCTGGCCACTTATCGATCAATGTGCAGCGAGAGAAATGTCACCGCTTCGCTGTGGATCAGCAGATTGGCCTTTCTGGATAAATCTCATTAACTTGGTAACATTGCCATTTTGCTGTCAGTCATCAAACAAAAATGTCAAGAGAAAACTGGCACCTTTGCTCTGAGTGGTGAGGGAATTCAAACAAGGCATTTAAACATTTAGGAGGCAGACACTTCTTGTTTCTCTTTTGTTAAAGCCTTAACCCTCGTCAGCTGTGGGATTCTAGCTCTCAGAACTTTACAAATGCAAATGTTTAAAGGGACTGTTTATAACTTCATGTACATGTAATAAATCATTGCAGGTCGGTGTCCCATGCGTGCTCGCGTGTGGCTACGCTGTTCAGACTCAGACTCCAACACAAACTACAGTGAAGCACCAAAACCTCTTGGTTGTATCTAGTGCAGCCCGTCTGTTAAACAGTGTTGGCCGCGGTCAGAGGACGCGGGGGAGACCGTAGCTTTGGTCTCAAGGGCCGGAATCTCTGCTGTACTCTGCTCCTCTGCCTGCCTTCACTCACACACCGCGTTCGTTCTCACTCCACTCTCACGTGCATGCGCGCACACTCCACACTGCAGAAGAGTTAGTTTAGCTCTCTCTAATATCTAGTGAATGTACAGTGGACGTTTGTGCAGAAATAACTGCTGCAGCTCCTCCAGACCAACAGAGGTTTCCCGTGTCTTGTGAAGTGACGGGGCTCCGCAGAGAGAAACGTTATCGTCTCCGACCAAAACTCCGGTGTCTCCCCTGTTCCCTCCGTCCGCGGTCGGGAGGCTGAGGCAGGAAAAGCCAACACTAGAATCAGCATTGATTCATGGAAAGACCTTCGTCTGGTCAGCTAACACACCTGCCAAGCAGCTGAAATATAGAGTGATATTGTGCTTTTAGCTGACGTGTGTCGCCTCACTGTTTTGAGCGATGCTCGTTCATGTCTATGTAGAGTGAGCACAAGCAACAGGACGCTGACTTTCGTTGACTTAACGGCCACAGGTGTCGCTGTTAACAAGACATTTCTGATTCTCACAAACAGTCCCTTTAAATACGGTAGGACCAACAAACAAGCCGAAAAACAGCAGGTCTATAGGTCTCTAATTGGGATAAAAGGAGGAAAATCACACCTATATCTGTTCAGCATATGCAATATTAAAATCACTCAACCTGCCTCACAGAACTAAATCCCATCCAATTTGGGGGCTTCAGACTATCAATCAACGTCTGAAGTAGGTGTCACTTCACCCCATCTCTCATGGTGGAGTTAGTTAGTGCTAAATGAGTCGGGCCATCTGCTCAGTGATGCTCAGCTTCAAATACACTGGAAAATGGCTGATGATTGAGCAGAGTGGAACGTCCACAGAGGGGAATGAGTTAGTTTGCTGGGGTTTTTTTCAGGGCTTTTCACAAGGATATGGAGCCGCCAACCAGTGGGGGAAAATGTGGCTGTAAAAGCCCAAATTTGGTTAATCTATTATATCATATACACTGATCTTAATTATTGCATATTTTAAGGAGTTTGCCTTATAAACATGTTTTATTGTTTATAATAAAAGAGTTTAATACCCCTACACACTGTTCCTTTAATATTTAAAGAGGTGTTTTCCAAAGTAGCCTATCTAATTAGGATGTCCCCTGTCTGTTCAATCAATGCAACTCTTAATGAGTTTTGTCATCAATTATTTTGCTAATACTTGTCACACTGAAGACGACTCTCTGCACTACTCAGCAGGACACGACCTCTCAGCACACACATTCATATAGAGCATGTGTTGTGGGGGGGGGACTGATACAGACAGACAGACACGCTTCTCTATCATCAGGCTCACATCGTTTTGAAGCAGAGGCTAGTAGTTAGGCTCAGGTGGTATAACGGTATACCGGGATATTTAGAAATCACAACGGTATGATTTCCAAAATTGCTATAAATACTGTTGCTCCTTTTTCTGTGATGCGGTGATGCATTGTAGTGCACAGGACGCACCACCAGAGGTCAGTCTTTCCACTGGTGGAACAGGCAGTTGACCTGAGAAAGATGGTGACTACTAGTGTTAGGGATATGCATTTCAAGTAAAAATACTATTAGATAATCACTGGAAACTCGTCTACAATTTTTTAATTTTTCGAAGCATCAGCTGCTCCGTGGGGAGAGTCACAGCGGGGGAAAACGGCAAGTTGGGACAGCACATTCTCCCATCCAACACCATAAATTAAGGGTTTATTTCGATGTTGTGTCGATGATGTTTGAGACAAGACAATAGTCGACCATAAACTATTTGATTTATTTGTATATTAATGATTATTCTAAAAATCAAAAATCATGACCAGTCCCTAATGATTGGTACGGATGAATAGATGGATAGATAGACTTTATTGATCCCCAAAGGGAAATTGCTTGATTTACAGAGATCACAGAAAAATGTGAATCAATCACACAAAAAGACATGAGGTAGGTATGAAAAACACTGTACTTACAAATCTTTATATAAATGTACATACCAACTACTTTAAACTAGATAAAACAAATAAAAAATAGAATAAAATAGAATTAATCTCTAATATACTTCTTTAACCTTACAGGACGTGTTTGGGGGTACTTTCACCACCGTTCAGCCCACTGATGTGTTGGTACCGTCTGTACCTGTGTGTGTCTATGTGTGTGTGTAACTTCACCGAATGTGCGGTCGAGAGAGAGAGAGAGAGAGAGAGAGAGAGAGAGAGAGAGAGTGTTGGTGAACATGAGGTCAGCAGTAACATAATACCTGAGAACGTAGCAGTGCAATGTGTGTACCGTTTAGGCTACAGTTGGTGAATAAATGCTAGAAATGTCCAGAAGGTACGAAAAAATAGATACCGCACAAACCTACTAGTTGTCATAAAATGTACATCCATAGCAGATCTCAACTTGTTAATCAAAGCTGTTTTATTAGAATCAAAAATGAATATAATGAAAGTAGCCGGCTGGATTGAAATGAGTAGACGACTAACTACTTTTGTTTTCTTCCAAATTCTTGCTTCCCATTTTGATTGTTAGTCATCTTGTGTTCTCACAACATAAACCACTTGAATGCCATTTCCCATGTGGAAAATACAACCTCATGATTTCCATTTGAAAGTAGCCATAGATATCACCTCAGACCACATCACCTCACACATCAACACTTTGGGTCTTTCTGCAAGAGCAGAGCAGTAAAGGGAGAGAATCTGGTTAGGAAGGAGTGGGGTGTGAAATGTATTTTTGACAGGATGAGTTTTCAGCTGACAGATAAGGAGCGACTCTACAGTCCTGTCTGTGATTTCAAAAAACTGCAGAAATTCAGAGCAGCGTTCTGAGAGACTGAGCAGCTTCCAGGCTGATTTTATCCTGCTGGTTAGCTGGTTTTTCTTCCTGTAGTGACTGGCTTACACCGCCAACCAGAGAGAGATTTTTGAGCTACCTGGAGCTCTTGTCACTCAGGTCAATCTTAATAGAGATCTCCCTCACAGCCTGCAGCAACCATTGAAGCCCAAAGCCATGTGGAGACAAAAGCAAAACCTGTTGAGCTTCAGCTACTCAGTCAGAAGGTTTCACGGAGTAAACACGTCCTCATACTCTAACAACAAAATGACTGGTCTGAAACAACACACCTGACGGTTGCAAAAACATGTGATTTAAGGTATGGTTATGGTCTGGTTATGTTTAGGCAACTACAAGTAATCTAAGGGGTCAAAATCACCCACAACAACCTCCTCCATAGATGCCCCGTCACACCAAAAATAATCTGTGTGAGGGAGGGCGGTGTTACTGGAAGCTAGTATAGTTCATATTCTCAATTGGCAAAGCAGGGTTATAAAAAATTGGATGGTGCAGCACATCTAACTTGATAGCTTCCTCCAGGTTTAGTTCAACCAGTGGGCTTCCTCCGCGTCTGACAAGTGAAGCCAATGCGAAAGTGCCTTAAACTCGCATTCTCTCTAACAGCCAGCAGGGGGCGACAAAAAGAAGTCTGATTGTATAGAAGTCTCTGAGAAAATGAGCCTACATCTCTCTTGATGTATTACCTCAGTAAACATTGTAAACATGAGTTTATGGTCTCAATCGCTAGTTTCAAGTCTTCTTCAATACAGCATGATGTTCATTTAGTAAATGATGGTCCCATTTAGAGTCACATAGACCATAAAGCAGGGGATGCTCTAGGGCGGGACTACCTTGTGTCACTTCCGGTTTAAAAAGAAAAAAACAGGATGGCGACGGACAAAATGCTGAACTCGAGGCTTCAAAACGGCAGTCCATCAACAAATGGGTAACGTCATGGTGACTACGTCCACTTCTTATACAGTGTATGGGTTCAACAGTGAAAATCTACATGTCAAAGTTTGCTAAAGTTAAATTCTATGCGAGCACAGCATTATTTTACGTTGTCTCAGTGAAGGAATCCACTGATCACAGCTATTCCCGTAACATGAATTGAAGCGTTTTCTTTTAAAATTATTTTCAGACATATGACTACACAATATACTTGGGCCGGGGCCAGGCACTTTGAGGAGTAAGACGAAGAACGAGGAAGAAGATGAGGAAGATGAAGAAAAGAAGAGGAGAAAGACAAATGAGAAGTACAGGATAGTCCTACATCATTAATCCTTTAAAGCATTAGCATGTTCGTTCGCCAGGGTTGCACGTAAAGGCAGATTTTAAACTAGTGTCAAAAATTACATCTTTGAGACAAAATTCTGAGAATTTGCATACTTCATCTAGACAACATAGAAATGTCTGTAATTTATTTTTATAAAGACTGATTGCTCCACAAGTGACAAACTGATATTTAGAAATGCTTGGTTTCCATTGACTGTAAGGGATAATGTACAGCGAGCCGGTCATTGTTGTGAAAGAGGGTTAGGGTTAGGTTAGACCCCGACAGAGCGAATCCGCTCGCGTCGGGGTCTCTCATCGACCTGAAGGGGATTCTTTCACAACAAAGACCCGCTAGCTGTACATTATTCTACTTATTACACGCCTACTTACTGAAGAAATCAATAATTTGAAACAAAGACAATCCGCCAGAGTCCGACATCAGAACTGCGCTCATAGCTACAGTCTGCAATACATAGCAACGGTTTGCTATAAAGACATAAAAGACCGTAGAACGCCATGATTGACCAATCAGAATTGAGTATTCAACACAGCCGTGTAATAAATGAGGATAGAATTCAAAATACTGTCAAAAATTCAGTTTTTGAGATAAAATTCTAAAATGTACCACACTATATCTACTCTACCTCAAAATGTTGTCATTTATTTGAATGAATATTGGAGCTTTATAGTGCCACCATCAGGACTATTGGCCCACAAAGCCAGTTGTTGAAGATAAGCATAGGACTGGATCATTGTGCATTGGACCATGGTTTATGTTCATGCATGGGAAGGCAGATTTCTGAGGAGGAGGAAGAAGAAGATTGCCATTTGCCACAACAAAGCCATGTAATAATAAAAAGTAAAACTCAATATACCAAAGTTACACAGTGTGAAGTGGTTGTACTGCATGTAAAGTCTCTCTCTCTCTGGTTTACATTCACTGGAGCCTCTGAGTAAAGTGAAGTGCATGTCGACACACTTAGCCCACCTGGCTGTAAGTATTGAGTCTGGGTTAAGAGCAGAGATGTGTGCCGGTGTCTGCAACAAGAAATGACTGCGGGGAACGTAATCATCATGCAGAGCTGCTAGCAGGAGTCAGAGAGGAACCCTGTCAGCCTCTTAAGTGAGTGCGTGTTTGTGTTCAAATGACTGAGGAGAATGTAATTACCATGCAGAACCGGTAGCAAGAGACACAGAGGAGGTCTTGTCTGGATTTACATGTGTGTAGACAGGAAGGGAGTTCCTCAGAGGTGGTCACACATACACACACACACACTATACCACTCAGTGTAGAGATAAAACACTGTGTGTGTGTGTGTGTGTGTGTGTGTGATGAACTGTCACTGTCCACCATTGTTGATGCTCTTCATGTGTCTCCATCCATCCTGTGTCAGTCACATCTCCTAATCCCCTGAGGCCAGTTGTCATTCAGCTGTTTAATGAAACCTAAATTAATGTGGAAATATTGTACTGATTAATGTAACAGACAGTCAGACATCTTATTAAGAAAACTCAGAGCCATTAAATTACACAAAATGATATGTGGAAGTCTGGAAAACCTGAATTTAAATGTGTTTTTTGACACTCTTGGTGAACTCAAGAGCAGTTGTACAGACTGAAACTAAATGTTATTGATAATCATTAACAATAATAATAAGAATCCCACACACTGTCAATCAGTTGCACTCACTTTATTAATAAAGTTAAGAACAATTTTTGGTGTGCAAGAACTTTTGACATTAAAAATAAATCTATTTAGATAAAGTAAACATTTAAAGGGACTGTTTGTAACTTCTTACACATATAAATCACCCGGTTCGGTGTCCCATGCGCGCTTGCATATCGCATATGCACGCTCGCATATGCGCGCTCGCGTGCGGCTACGCTGTTCAGACTCAGACTCCAACACAAACTACAGTGAAGCACCAAAACCTCTTGGTTGTATCTAGTGAAGCCCGTCTTGCAAAACAGTGTTGGCCGCGGTCGGATGGAGGACGCGGGGGAGACCGTAGCTTTGGTCTCCAGGACCGGAGTCTCTGCTGTACTCTGCTCCTCTGCCTGCCTGCCTTCTCGCAGCATGCTCCACCTCACGTGCATGCGCGCACACTACACACTCCACACTCCACACTCCACACTGCAGAAGAGTTAGTAGCACTGAGAATATCTAGTGGACGTTTGTGCAGAAATAACTGCTGCAGCTCCTCCAGACCAACAGAGGTTTCCCGTGTCTTGTGAAGTTTCTCCACAGAGAGAAACGTTATCGTCTCCGACCAGCTGCCGGTGTCTCCCTCCGGCTGCGGTCAGGTGACTGAAGCAGGAAAAGCCAACACTAGGATCAGCATTGATTCATGGAGAGACCTTCTTCTGGTCAGCTAACATTACTGCCAAGCAGCTGAAATATAGAGTGATATTGTGCTTTTAGCTGACGTGTGTCTCCTCACTGTTTAGAGCAATGCTCGTTCATGTCTATTTAGAGCGAGCACAAGCGTGAGCAACAGGACGCTGACTTTCGTTGATATAACGGCCACAGGTGTTGCTGTTAACAAGACATTTCTGATTCTTACAAACAGTCCTTTAAGTCATTTATCAAGCAAAACTACCAAACATACGCTAGTTTCAGCTTCTCAAATGTGAAGATTTGCTGCTTTTTTTGTTTGTTTTTTGACATTATAAATTGATAATCTTAGTTTGTTTTGTCTGATCAAAAGTCCAAAATCCAAATATGTGGCCTTGGACTCTGGGAAATGGTGACAGGTATTTTTTCTATAACCTGACAGTTTATAGACTAATCAATTAATAAATTAGTCCACAAAATAATCAACAGATTAATCAATACAAATTTGGGCTGTCAATTGATTAAAATATTTAATTGTGATTAATTGTATAATAGTCCATAGTTAATAGTGATTATCCGTAAATTAATCACACATTTTGTATCTGTTCAAAATGTACCTTAAAGGGAAATTTTGTCAAGTATTTAATACTCTTATCAACATGGGAGTGGGCAAATATACTTGCCTTACACAAATGTATATATACAGTATATATATATATATATATATACATATGTGTATATATATATATATATATATTATTGGAATCAATGAACAACACAAAACAATGACAGATATTGTCCAGAAACCCTCACAGGTACTGCATTTAGAATAAAACAATATGCTCACATCATAACATGTCAAACTGCAGCCCAACAGGCAACAACAGCTGTCAGTGTGTCATTGTGCTGACTTGACTATGACTTGCCCCAAACTGCATGTGATTATCATAAAGTGGGCATGTCTGTAAAGGGGAGACTTTTGGGATTCATCAGGTTTTCTAGTTTCATATGATGCCAGGACCTTCATTCTAGCTTTAAAACTGAGCCCGCTACCACCTCCAAAATATGGATTGCATTTATGCGTTAAAGAAGTGGCGTTAAAACGAATTTGCGTTAACATATTAACTTTGGCAGCCCTAGTGCAAACACATGAACAAATATGTACGATAAGTGTTGTTAGTTACAGTCTCAGATAACATCAGAAAAGCATAACTTTAGAATTGAGTTTGAGATTGTAGTAAAGATTGAATTGCATTTCTGGAGTTAGATTCCAGCTCCTATTGTCCTGATGGAGTGGACAGCAGCTCAGCCTGTGTTTATCAGTTCCCATACAGCCAACGACTGAGCAGATATTAGCTTGGCCTTATCAGCAGGAGCCACAAAGGGCTGAGGGTGAAGTGGAGCGGATGCTAAGGGGGGAACGGCTCCTCGGGGATGCAGCCAATGATCGTCCCCGCTGAAGGAGTGTGACACTGGGCCTGGGGCGCCGCCACGACAGCCTCTCTATGGAGGACCAACAACGGCAGCAACAGCTACCGTGTAATTTCAATTTAACAGAGGAATATCCTCATTCTGTACAGCCTGAGTTCACAGAGTAATGATTTTAACTTTCAAATTAACTTTAAGATTGTAATTCAGGGCGGGGACTGAAAGGTCGGTGTTTGAATCCTCAGACTGGCTGCAAAAATCAGACATAAAGTTAAGTTCATCAATGCCAGAATTCTGGACCCTTAACGTGTTCCATTGAAGACTATATTTACATGAATTTTGATATTATAAAGCTGCAGCTTTGCTGTTTTTCTGTTTAAAGTAATTGTAAATTGAATATCTTTGTGTCTTGGACTGTTGACCAAACAAAACAAGCAATGTAACGATGTCAGCTTGGCCATTGGAAATTGAGATGGATATTTTTTTACTATTAAATGACATTTTAATTGATTCAAATAAAATAATTGATAATGATAACTGCAGACCTAATAACAACATTAGATTTCCACTCCTACAGCCCAACCCCCGTATCCAGCAATGTTTGGCAACATGTCATAGTTTGATTAAGGTGTATAAAATGCCATTCAATATTGCAACAAAAAATTGAAAATCCACATTCCTTAAAGGGACTCTATGTAAAAATCTGAAATTGCTTGTTAACAGCGATAACTGTGGCCGTTAAGTCAACGAAAGTCTGCGTCCTGTTGCTCACTACATAGACATGAACGAGCATCGCTCAAAACAGTGAGGTGACACATGTCAGCTAAAACCTCAATATCACTCTATATTTCACCTACTTCGCAGTAATATTAGCTGACCGGACGAAGGTCTCTCCATGAATCAATGCTGATCCTAGTGTCAACTTCGCTTAGCAGCAGGAAACGACACGGGAAACCTCTGTTGGTCTGGAGGAGCTGCAGCATTTATTTCTGCACAAACGTCCACTGTACATTCACTAGATATTCTCAGAGCTAAACTAACTCTTCTGCAGTGTGGAGTTGCGTGCATGCACGTGAGGTGGATCAAGAGAGAGAGTGAGAACAAGCGGTGTGTGTGAGTGAAGGCAGGCAGAGGAGCAAAGTACAGCAGAGACTCCGGTTCTGGAGACCAAAGCTACGGTCTCCTCCGCGTCCTCCGACCGCGGCCAACACTGTTTAACAGACGGGCTTCACTAGATACAACCAAGAGGTTCTGGTGCTTCCGTGTACTTTGTGTTGGAGTCTGAGACTGAACAGCGTAGCCACACACGAGAGCGCATGGGACACCGACCCGCAATGATTTATACGTGTAACGAGCTACAAACAGTCCCTTTAACTGGATTAGGCTTATTTTGACTGTGACTTTCTTCAGGTTAAAGTCATTAGTACATTAATCATTATATACAACAGTGACTACCAAAGAAACAGCGGTTGTCCTGACCTCATTTATCAAGTGTAACTGGAGCAATTTAAAGTAGGGCAGACCTAAAAAGAAGCATGCAAGCTCAGCAAACCTTTTCCTGGATTAATGAAGGTGCAATGTTGTGAGACAACAGTTAACTTTGGTATGCCTTTTTCTGTACACAATAAAGTAACCGAATATGGAAGAATTTTGTGGGAACAATTATTATGTTTTGAACTATAATTATTATGGGGGGGCAGCAAAAATATCTGTCTCTTTAGCTTATAAATGTTCTAATATGTTCACTAGGTAGGCCTCGTCGTTAACTCCGTCTGTCTGCAGTTTGAGCCGTGACACTGAACCAAAAGAGGTCAGTTGTGGGCCGAAAAAACTAAAACCAACAGCTAAAAGACGCTGAAACGTTTCATAGAGCTGAGGGAAACTGGAGTCAGGTGATAATTATGCATTATGTGGGTTTTTCAATACGATCAACCACTTTCATAGTCATTTGATTCATTGGTAATATAAAGAATACTGATTACACTAGCTCTAAAACAACACACACACAGGGTTAGGGACAGCTACCTCTGAATGCTTCTATTAAATATCCACCAATAATTTATATAATTTGGGACTTTTGAGAAGTACAATCTTCAGCCAACTGTGTGTTTAGTGTTGGATTAAGGGGTTTATACAGTTAGGCCCTATAGACCCTTTCTGTGTCGAAGTCATGATTACGTCACGGTGTTAGGTGAAGGCAAAACAAAGGAAAGACTGGAGGCTAACGCTAGCAGTGGGCTAAAGTTATAGAACATTATACACATCTGAAATGATCAGGTCACCAGCGTTGTTTACAACAACAACGTGCCTTTACAGTTAGCTCAAGATAATCCACAGATTTCAGACCTTCTTATTCTCATGTTGGTGTGTGTATCGGTCAGTATCAGCAATCTCTTGCGACTTATTCCTATTTATTCATTATTTATTTAAGCATGTTATACGGTTTCATTGCTTTACTAGAATAGAAAGCTTTATTGTCATCGTACATGGTACAACAAAATTTGGAGGGCTTCTCCAGCTCAGTGCAGTTAAAAAAAGATAAATAAATACAAACAGACAGCTACAATACACATTGATTTCCTCCATTTTACACATAACATTCACAACATTCACAGTATCCATTCATTCCCCACATGATACACATATATTTGGAGTGCTTCTCCAGATTAGTGCAATTAAAACTGTGTATAAATATCGTATATTTATACAGTATTTCACAAAAAAAAATAATGATTGCACAAGTATGAGGTATTTACTGTTTGACAGAGTTTAGAGTTCTTATGGCCCAGGGAAAGAAACTGTTTGTGAGTCTGGTGGTGTGAGCTCTGATGGACCTGTAGCGCCTGCCGGAGGGCAACAGGTTAAATAGTTGTTGTGCTGGGTGGGAGGAGTCCTTGATGATGATTTTGGCTCTGTTGAGGCAGCGGGAACTGGAAATGTCCTCCAGGGAGGGCAGAGGGCAGCCAGCAATCTTCTGGGCTGAGTTTATGACCCTCTGGAGAGCTCTCTTGTCCGCAGCTGAGCACCCGGCGTACCACGCTGTGATGCCATACGCCAGTATGCTCTCGATGGCAGAGCGATAGAAGGCCAGCAGCAGTTTGTTTTTCCTGAGTAGCCTCAGGAAGTGTAGACGCTGCTGTGCTTTCTTCATGTCGCTGTGGTGTTAGTGGACCAGGAGAGCTCCTCCGTGATGTGGATGCCCAAGAACTTGAAGGTCGGGCCATGCGGAGTGGGACAGGGTCCGTACAACCCCACACTCACCACCGCCAAACACACACACGGTCTGTCGGACACTCGCTAAAGTTACGCCGCGCTGACAGACCTTATGTGTGTGACAATGGCAAGCACAAAGCCACCAGCAGTGCTTCAGCTGTGAAAGTAGCACAAACACACACACGATCTTTCGGTACACTCGCTATCGTTACGCCGGGCAGACACACAGCTGACAACCTGTTAAACTAAACTAAATGATGCGGTGGGGAGTTACTAGGAAAGTGGCTGCATGTGTCCTTTACAATGTACGCAGCACCGTGCCTGCTAACGGTCCCGGACGGGTGAACTGGGGACTCAGTTGTCTGCTTTGCTCATACACTGCAGCTGGAGCACCACTGCATGCAACACACTAATCTTGACGGTTAACGGTTAATAATCGGTTAATAATCGGTTTATGAGGGTCGGTTATTGGTTAAAAAAAATTCCTAGGATCCATCCTAGGATAAAGCGACACATTCTGAATATCTATAGTGAATAAAAGGTACTAGGAGGGGATTTGGATTGGGTTTGGGGATCCTCCCCCAAGAAAATTTGAAGGTTTTTGACTTAAAACTATCCAATTTTACATCATTTTGGACCATTATTATTATTTGTTAAATGATTATTTTATTATTTACACATATCACAACCTTCGTCTGAACATTTAATTCTTCTAAAAATGTTTGCCCTATAAGAGCAGATTCAGAAAACTTTTAAATAGTGTTTCATTAATTATATTTGTTAACAAATTAAAAAAATTATGACAAACAGTTGTCTAATTATTTTACAAAAAGGACGTGAACATTGTATTGATAAATTACAGCTTCCTCCTTCCTAACGGTATGCCAAGGAGTAAAATGTAGAATTGCCGGTACTGCTTATCGGTAAGTACTGGCCCACTCCGAGCAGTGAGCACCACAAACAAATCCCATTAACGCCCATGGTATTTAAGTGGAGGCAGATATCTCAAAATGTGGAGAAATTAAACCAAAAATATGAATGAATGGCTAGATAACACTAGAGGTAAGTGAGCAAATATGTTTTTGTGGACTGAACCTTGAAACTGTGACCTGATTTACTGTTGTATTCACCATACACAATTGGAATTAATTGGACTCCAATTTACCACTCTGTTAATCTTGTGACTCCACAATTATCCATTATAGCTCTCCTTTTTTTGCCTACTTTCAGTTTTAGCCAGTTTTTACTTCATATTTTGTATCCATGAGTATCTATTAGTGGACCTCTTTGATGGTCCCATGGTGGGAAACTGTCTAATCCCTAATTTCAAACACCAACAAACAAGAGAGCAATGCAACTGTGTTTCTCTGGTTGTTTGACAGTTTTCTCACTCTGATTACAGTGTGATCAGACATCATCCAATCTGTAGCTGAGAACAGAGGGGGTGACAACATCAATCATTGTTATGATCATTATAACGCCTTATTTTTTCCCCCTACTGGATAGCATGCTGAGAGCGTGTACAAAGCCTACTTTGATGATAAGTCCTGCTGTGTCTTCAAGAAAAATCTTTCCAGTCTGTGTTTCTGAGGAAAACATCTTATCAAATGTTGATCTGTGGTCTGAAGCAGGGTTCCTCATATGAAAAGCTTTCTGGGGTATTGAACTAGACATCTGTAGGAGCCTGCACATCATGTCAAATCAGTAACATCACAGTATCGGAGCTGTCTGATCTTTACATGTTATTTACCACTTGTGTGCTTCCCTGAGTGCTGTAATGGGAGGCTGTACAGTTGAGGAAATTGGCAGCTTTGGATTTGATCAGATAACTTCCCCTCAGAGCTTTTGTTTAGAGGTTTTAAATTATAAAACTAATCAGCATGTTCTGTTGAGGGAATCAAATTGGAGAGCAAACGCTTAGATAGCTAATAGAGCTGATGTGCATTTCTTGAAGGGCATATTTTTCTGTGGATGTGATGCACCGGAGCAATCAGATGTTAAATCAGAGGCCAGAAAACAGCGGGTAGGAAAGTCAAAATGTTGGCAATATCTCCAAAATAGAAGATATTTCCACGGCAGAATAAAAGAAAACCTTTGCCCCTGACGAATGCTGTGCATTTCCTTTCTTACACCAGGAAATCTCTGATAAAAGAATCCATTATCAAGGTTTATCCCAGACCAGACATCACAGATCTCATCTGAATCAATGTCCCACAATCACACTGCCTTTTTCAGCATATGCATAGCAAAAGCTGACTTTGTGCTTTGCTTCTGATATGATTTTTGATTGGAATTGCCCCTTGAAAATTGTTCTGTAATGGAATCTGTTTTTTAAAAAAGCTTTACAAAGTTTAACAGCTTGCTCTCTGTGATATGTATTTTAGTGCCATAGAGGTTGGACGACCACAAGAGTCACTGAAATAGTAATAAAGCATTCAATTGATTAATAACTAATTGTACGATAAAAATAGGTATTAATACATTTGTTTACAAATTATTATTTTTATTATTGTTAATAATAATAATAGTAATAATAATAATTAATCTTTGAATAAATGGACTAAATTACAATGTAATTCAGTATTTGACATTTTAATAGGCAATACAAAATTCTAAAAATAATTTAAAAATGAATTATTAATCCATCAATAAATAGTTCAAAAGCTAAATGCAGAGGCCAAATAGAGAAGCTAAATGACTTAGCAAAGCCGATAGCTAATGTTTAGTAAAAGCAGCAGGAAAATGCAAATGGGAAAAGAAGTTGCCCTTTTAAATGCCTGATTAAAACCAGTATTCTTAAAGGGACTATTTGTGACTTTTTAAGCGTATAAATGTAGCGGGTCGCCACACATGCGCGTTCGCATATGCACGCTCGCGTGTGGCTGGAGCATCGTCTCCGCTGCCTGCTCTCCTTCACTCAGAATGCGCGCGCGTCCTCGCTGTCTCGTTCCACCTCTAGACGTGAACGCGCGCTCACTCCACACTGCAGAAGAGTTAGTTTAGCTCTGAGAATATCTAGTGAATGTACAGGGGACGCTTGTGCAGAAATAAATGCTGCAGTTCCTCCAGACCAACAGAGCTTTCCCGTGTCTTGTGAAGTGATGGAGCTCTTCAGAGAGTTACGTTACCCTCTCGTTACCGACCGGGTGCCGGTGTCTCCTCTGCTCTCTCCGGCTGCGGGCGGAGAGAGCAGGGAGACACGCTGCAGAGCCCCGCTGCTTCAGCCTGCACTTAGGCAGGAAAAGCCAACACTAGGACCAGATCTAAATCATGTTCATGGAGAGACCTTCGTCTGGTCAGCTAACATTACTGCCAAGCAGCTGAAATATAGAGTGATATTGTGGTTTTAGCTGACGTGTGTCTCCTCACTGTTTTGAGCGATGCTCGTTCATGTCTCTGTAGAGCGAGCAACAGGACGCTGACTTTCGTTGACTTAACGGCCACAGGTGTCGCTGTTAACAAGCAATTTCCGATTCTTACAAACAGTCCCTTTAATGTATTTTTAAATAATGTACTTATTTACTGTTTTTTTCTTTTTTGTAAATCCCTTTTTAATTTGAACTATTTATTGATGGATTCATATTTAATTTGTAAATTCTTTTTATAATTCTTCTTTTTATTGCCCATTAAAATGTCAAATAATGAATACTTTGTAATTTAGTCCATTTATTCATAGATTAATAAATACATTTGTAAACAAACTTATTAATGACTATTCTTATTGTACAATTAGTTATTAATCAATTAAATGCTTTATTACTATTTATAGAACTATTAGAAACTACTGAATTTGCTCTTATAGCATAATCCACTTATCTGCTGACCATATGTTTACTCAGTATATTACCAATGCTAATATTTAGCAAAAATGCCAAAATGGGTGATGCGGTTTTCAAATTAGCTAGCTAATGCGGCTAGCAGCCGGTTAGCTTAACACACGAAAGCTAACAGCTAACCGCGCTAGCATGAAACAGATACATTTATATGGGGAGATACGTCCGATTTCTTCTGATTTTCCAAAATAAATATACTGGTTGTATCGCTTCTTTCTTGTTTGTATTTGTCAAATATTATATATATATATATATATATATATATATATATATATATATATATATTTGTCCTTGAAGCTCATTAAAATGCTTCCTCAGTCAAAGCAAAATTAGTTTGTTGTCATGCTACTGCAGATCTCTTCTCTGCAGCGTACATAGGAATCTCTTTATTACAGCTGCCTGCTGCCACCATCTTGATGACATTTGCAACAACTATATAGCCAGAATTCAGCCACAAGACAATACAGACTTACTACTCTTTCTGTGGCTCAGAGGAAGGAAACTATCCCCTCCACAGGTGTAGCTCATTACTAGGAAAATCACAGGTGTACAGTATATAATAACCCTAATTAAGGCTGTACCCCATATTGTACATGCTGGTCAGTACAAAATCGAGTTTGTCAGTTGCACATAAAATAAACAATTACTAATTAGTGTGAATGCTGTTCAGCAGTATTGTTCTTTGAATCTCTAATCAACTTCAACTCCATACTCCACTTTGAAACGCTACTGCTCCCACATACTTTCAGCTACAGACTTCATTTAAACTTTAAACCATTTACAAGTCTTTGAACTATTAAGCTATGATTCAGCTTTTTGATATCTTTCAAAAATTTCAATTTATCACAGTTTAAGTTTAATGCTTTTCTCAGACTTTTTCTGAGTTTATAATGGGTGAGTATTGTGCTGCTTTACAGTGATGACATCACTCACACTTTAACCCTCCCTTTCTGGCAAAACACCTTGTACGTTCCACAGCTTCCAATTCTCATATATAAATAATACATCAAAACGTAGATATTTTTTGTCTTCTTTCAGATGATGTGCCCATTTAAGCAATAGGTGTTACAGTTTTGGAATTATCTGCTTAAAAAAAAAAAAAGACATCCCTTCCTCTCTCTCATCTGCTGCAATGATAATTCACTTCTGAAAGTCTGGAGCAAAAACTCAAATGTGGAGACTTTTTAAACTGCCAGTTGTCAGTCATTTTAAACTTTATCTACACAAATGACACGTCTACATCTTCATCAAAGTCTTGAGGTGCTCAAACTGAAGAGTGAACTGAAATTTCAGCTATAAAACTTATAGTTTATTATAGGGTCTTTTTCAGGTAGTACCTTCTCTGTGTTTTCACCACAAACGTCCAACCATGACTCAGCACTTTCAGACACAAACAGGTGTTTCTGTTTGGGTGATTAGAGCTCCATCAGTCTCAGCCTGTCTCTGATTGGCTGATTAGAGCTCCATCAGTCTCAGCCTGTCTCTGATTGGTGCATTGCTGTTAAGCTCTTTTTGGGATCTCTCTTTTTTTAATTGTTTAAAAATTACCTCTCTCTCTCTCTCTCTCTCTCTCTCTCTCTCACACACACACACACAGACACACACACACACGCATACATTCGTTTACAGGTGTAATCTATCAGAAACATTTACAGAACTTGTAGCACCTCTTATTCTATGGCAACAGTCAACATATTTTGCAGCTAATGCTGCACATTGATTTTTCTCCCCATGGCAGTTTCTGAGGATCAGGGAGATGGATAAACTCAGGATATACATTATTTATTTTTTCAAAGAAAACCTCTCTCCCATCCTTATATTTCTCAAGGCACAGTCATAACAGAGATTATGTTGAAACTGAACAGCATCCATTAAAACAAAAATAGTTCTCAAAAATGGTTAATAGGCCTATAGTACATGATGTTTTAGTTATGACAATAAAACTTATAAAATAGTGTTATTGTCCTTTAAAACCCCCTGAGACCTGCAGGATTGTGGGCGATCATATGAAACTAGAAAACCTAAGGAATCCATTGGTCTAGCCTCGGGAAGGAGGCTAAATAATGCTCCAAAGTTAGGCTAAGTTTTGGCAAGGAAAAACTGGCATGGCCAATTTCAAACGGGTCCCTTGACCTCTGACCTCCAGATATGTGAATGTAAATGGGTTCTATGGGTACCCACGAGTCTCCCCTTTACAGACATGCCCACTTTATGACATAACATGCATTGGGGTCCCTAAACACTCTTGAATTGCATAAATTGGGTATCACTGTGAAGCTGAGACTCTTGTGGAACCAATGAGCCCAATTGTATTCATGTGTGATGATGTTAACCCCATAATAGCCATTTCATTGTATTGAGACCATATTTTTTTTTTATTTGACCTCCCTGTATATAAAATGACCTGTGGTGACCTCTAGGATAATCACAGCCTCATGAAACTTTACAGCCACAAACTACAGAGGATGGATGGCTTTCCTAGCTTCATTGACAATACGGGGGTTTCTGAACAGTTTCCAGAATAGAAGTGATCACCATCCAATCAAAAAAGAAATCACTGTGTGTTGGTGCTGACACGGGAGACAAAGTGTATGTGTACTGATTGTGTAAGTACTCCTGTAGCAACTCCTCTGTTGACAGGTCAAAGGGCGAGGAGTCATGTGAGGCCGATGGCCATCTGGTTACACATCCTCCCTCCACTGTGTCATCGGCCACATAAAACTTAACTGTTAAGCCACTAGATAAAGTGATGCTGAGTATATTCTCCTTCAGTCAATCCACATAGCCCGGATTTATAATGAAAAATGACAGATTATCTCAGAAACAGGCCACAATTTATTTATAATTTATGACCAAATATAGGCATGGCATCAGGCAGGCAACACTGGCAGGGAAGGATGAGATTATTTAATCTTATTTAAACTAGGTTTGTCAATCCATTTGAATATTTAATCGCGATTAATCGCATGATTGTCCATAGTTAATTGTGATTAATCGCAAATTGATCGCATATTTTTTATCTTTTCAAAATGTTCCTTCTAGAGAGATTTGCTGACTTGACTATGACTTGCCCCAAACTGCATGTGATTATCATAAAGTGGGCATGTCTGTAAAGGGGAGACTCATGGGTACCCATAGAACCTATTTACATTCACATATCTGGAGGTCAGAGGTCAAGGGTCACCTTTGAAAATGGCCTTGCCAGTTAAAACGAATTACATATTATTATCGCGTTAACTTTGACAGCCCTAATTTAAATATGTTGTATCTATTTATTGTGTATGTGATGTCATGCTGCACAATGCATAGAACAATTGAATCACTTGTTTTCATTTTTCAGGGCACTCCTTTATTATCTTTACAAAGTAAAAGACATGTACATGCTCACTGAAAAAATTCATCGATTATCAAAATAGTTAATAGTTAATTTTCTGTCTAACTGACTGATCAATCTTTGCAGCTCTACATCTCATTTACATCAACAAAATGTTCTTTAATGATACTTTTGTAGAATTAGTTCCATTCAGAGACCAGTGAAAACTCTCCTGCAAAGATATACATGCACACAAGCACATTCCTGCTACAGCCTGATAAGATCTTCATGATGGCACCTGTGACCGTGATTTATCATTTTCCTAGCATGTGCCTTTACATGGCTGTGGGGTTGCTGATCTTGCCCATGAAGAGGATGTTCTCAGTGGAGTTCTCCAGGATGAAGACCAAGAAGGGTCTGTCAATTCTGACTGATGGTGGCAAACTGAGAAATATCATTTCGATAATAGTGGCCCCCGTTGCCTCTGTTCCCATCTCAGTGACACTCAGCGTGGCCTTGTGGGACACCTGTAGAGGAAAAAGGGGGCAGTCAGAGTCTAGTTTGAAATGAAGTGCAGGTCTAGAAAAAAATGTAGAAGCTTAAGGGAGTGTTTTTCAACATGTCACTGTTCTGTTAACCCGTTTTAACTCCCAACTTGTCAAATACCGATGCAACTGAGGCACCTTATAGTGTCTGTATGACACGCACCGGCCTTCCAACTAACTCCAACAACATACACCCATCCGCCTCATTATTAGACAGTCAGAGCCACTGACGTAGGATAAAGAGAGGGAACGTTTGCATAAGGTGGGCGGGAGTGGATATTGGATGGGTCTGTTTTATATCTATGGGTACAACAAACACAGGACTTTGAGCCAGGAGACCACTGTTCGTGTCCTGTGTGAAGCCAAGTCAACAGTGACTTATTGTACCGTAGTTTTGTTACGTAACTTCTGTACTTAGCTAACGACAGTTACAAAACAAGTGTACTTATTTTATGTAACAAACGTACTAACATACAATCTTTTCCTAAGCCTAACCAAGTACTTTTGTTGCCTAAACCTAACCATGTAGTTTTGTTGCGTAACTAAACTAGGGTGACCATATTTTCAAATCCCCAAAACGGGACCCTTGAGTGTACCGCACACTTGTGCACATGCACGCACGCTAATATGCACGCACCATAGGCATTTTCATCAGGATGGCTAACTTGCTGCACATGTGGCACGTTTGAACACGGAGTGGGATCAGAAAGAAAGCATTATTAGGGTGCATTAGAGATTTGTCGGGACTCAAGACACCCAGCTTGAAAACAGGGACTGTCCCGGAAAAACCGGGATGTCTGGTCACCGTAAACTAAACCTAAAAACTAAGAAAACCTACGTCGGAAGTTTATTTTGAAAAGAGACTGTATACATCAGACAGGCAATATGTCATCCAGACCAGGCTTAATTGATCACGCCCCCTTTTGGGGGAAAACAATCCCGTGTCCCTCATAGGCGGGAACAGCGTAACCAGAATAATTAGAAAAATGTCTCCATACTTCTACATTAAACAAAC
This sequence comes from Sebastes umbrosus, assembly GCF_015220745.1. Taxonomy (NCBI): domain Eukaryota; kingdom Metazoa; phylum Chordata; class Actinopteri; order Perciformes; family Sebastidae; genus Sebastes; species Sebastes umbrosus. The sequence goes on along the minus strand of NC_051280.1, from coordinate 5,202,717 downwards.
TGATAATAGTAATAATGCTATGCCAAAGAGTTGCTGTGTAGTTGGTTGCACCAACAATAAATCCAAAAAAGCTGGTCTTCGATTTCCCTGCCGTGTCCTAAAAAATAAATAATAGAGGAGCTTTAGGGCTCCAAGCTATAGACCAGACCAACATGGCGTCATCGCCGAGGCTGCGCTCAATTTTGGGGGAAAGAAACTCGCTGTCACAGGAGAAAAAATAACGAAAAGCTGTTGTGTAGCGGGTTAACCGAGGCTTTCACACTGAGATTTGAGGCACATACGATACGTGAATATTCACTGTCAGTGTGAAAAATGGCTAAATGATGCTGGTGACAGTGACTAGCATGGCTAGCTAACGTTAGCTTGAGTGGGAGGCTGCTGCATGGATGTATTAAGAGAACTGGATACAGCGTTTGAGGCGTGGCCCCGTTCATTCCTATGAAAGTTGCTCATTGGCGCATGAAACCTAAATGGGGATCAATGACCAGCGCTGTTCCTGGGGGCTTGGGCTGCTGCAGTAATACAGTCAAACATTAACGTTCTAGCAGCATCAGACTGTCGTCTCCAACTAAATCTCAGCCTACAGATCAAACAGTTGATTATTAACATGTTGGTTATTTACAGACAACACTTAGCCTGGCATGATTCTATTAAATATCTAGAGATATCCAGCCCCTGTGTTGGGCAAGGGAATACTGAAGGGACATGGCGGCGATCAATCTTAATTTATTAAGTTATCAAGAAGGCTCAGGTTCAGGCAAGGTCGCAGAATAATTATTGCAGCAGCCTCACACTCAAGCTAACGTTAGCTAGCCATGCTAGTCACTGTCACCAGCATCATTTAGCCATTTAGCACACTGACAGTGAATATTCATGGTTTGTATGAGCCTCAAATCTCAGTGTGAAAGCCTCAGTTACCCCACAACAAAACAGCTTTGGGTCATTTTCTCTCCTGTGAGAGCGAGTTTCTTTCCCCCAAAGGGAGCGCAGCCTCGGAGATAAACCATGCTGGTCTGGTCTGTAGCTTGGAGCCATAAAACCCCTCAATTATATCTTTTTAGGACATAGCAGGGGAACAAATCAGAGATCAGAGTTTGGGGATTTCTTGTTGGTGCAACCAACTACACAGCAACTCTTCAGCATAGCGTTATTACTATTACTGGTTTGTTTAGAAGTTTGGAGACATGTTTCAACTGTTTACTCTGTTACCGTCTATGAGGGACGTTGGATTGTTTTCCCCCAAAAGGGGGCGTGGTTCCCATGTTGTTCATAAGAACTTAAATTAATAATGAGCCTAAGAAGAAAGGTTTGCCTCTCCTACCTTTGAGACTTTGAGCATGACCTCGTCAGAAATGCCAGAGAAATCAGCCCTGTCCTCAAAAGCGTCGGTTATGCCCATTTCTTTCAGTGTGTTTTCCAGAGAAGCATCAGCAGAGATGGAAAACTTTGGTAGGAACAGATCCACATATCTAAGAAACAGAACAACACCAGGGTCACAAACACTGTAATATACAGTTAAAGTACAGCTTGTATAATGAAGTTACACTGTGCTCATCATGAACACTTTACTTGTTGTTTCTAGTAAATCAAATACATCTAATCCAGTCAACATTTACTCAATCTCTAGAGGATGAGGATTCAAAAATAAAGATTCATCTTACTCCATAGAGACTGAGTTTCGACAGTGCTTGATGTAGTCCTTGTTGATGATGCCCTCCGCCTCCGTCATCTTGCCTTCATCAGGCAGGACGATCATCATGGAGGTGCTGCCCTTATAGGGCAGCATGACGACGGTGGTGTGGTTGTCAACATCCCAGTAGGTGTCGTAGTAACCCGTCCTCATCATCATGTCCACCTGAACTTTGGTGGTCTTGTCCACATGGAAGTCCATCTTGCGTGTCATTTCACGACTAAATTGTTTTTTCCACTCTCCTGTATGAGGCAGTGGGGGGAGGGGGGGGGGGGGAGATGTGAGTAGATATGTCAGTTCAAATTATTATTGTCAGTTGTTTTTAAAAGTTGAAGAATGCTCTACAGACTACAATCATCATACTTGTTTGCCTGTTGGTAAACTACACATTGAGACATGGACTTGAATTCACTTCTTACCTTTAAAGTAGACATAGTTAATAAGCATCATGGCCATATCAGGGTGCAGGTCCTTCACCATGTCTTTGATCCTGTCGTGGGTTTTGTTAGCGATGTATCTGTTGATCTCAGCTACAGCCTCAGCAGGATCGGTAAAGCTGACTTTGAAGACCTCACCAGAGTAGTGGTGCTTGACATCCTTCAGGAACTTCTCCAGAGGATCGCAACCAGAGCGCACGGCCACAGCGTTACCAACATCCAGCTGCTGATTCTCATGGCTGTGTCCAAGCATGTCGAAAAGATGCTCGTACGCTTCGTTGACCTGAGTCTGGTTTAAGCTGCTGTATCCCAAGCTGGAGAACAGCTGGCTGTGGGTTTCACCACGAGCCCCTGTAGACAGCACGGACAGGGCGGTGGAGATGCCCAGCGGCGAGTAGAAGATGTTCTTTCCAGCAGCAGCCTTGGCGTTCAGGTTTTTGTAGAGGGCAAAGGCAAAGTCAGCATTGGGAGACGACAGCTTGTGGCAGCTCATTTCTCCCTCATGGCTGTGATCAGAGCCATCATGGTGGTGGTGGTGGTGGTCTGCCCAGGCTGCAGCCAGCAGCAGCGCTGCGAGTGCACAACTAGCGAAGATCGTACGCATCTTTACAGCCTGTCCATATGAAAGGAAAACGTTAGGTCGCAATAGTATTTCATAACAAACAACCTTGTAAATAAGAATAAAACCAAGCGAACAAAATTGAATTTGAAATGAAATGGCAAAGAACAATTTTACAACCTTGTATATAACACAATGAAGGAAAAGGTTTTACAGCTTTACACATGTATTCTATCACACATGTTGTCTCCACATTTAAAAGGTTTGTTTCTAAACTTCCAAATGTCGCTTCAATTTATTAAGTCCAAGTCCTCCTAGTTTAAATAAAACATTCAGCTTATTTCAATGGGGGTCCATGCTTACCGTTAACGTCCTCTGGTGCAGTTTGGCAGAAAGCTCATCATTATCTTCAAATCGAAGAGAGTCAGCTGACACATCTATTAAAAATTAACAAGGTTCAGCCTTTTCTGTCCTTTGCTAAGAGATTCCCGGCCAAGCTATCTTCACTTCACTACAACACAACCCACAGAACACGACCGCTGGTGAGTTTGCTGTGCTATAAAGGTTAAATACACACAAGCCCACAGTATTAATCACATAAATACAAGAACAAATGATGCAACAGAAATCAGGAGCCTTTCATGGAAGTATGAAGCAACTCATTCCAAACAGTCATTTCTACTTTAAAGGGATAGTTTGGGTGTTTTGAAGTGGGGTTGTATGAGGTCCTTATCCATAGTCAGTGTATTACCTACAGTAAATGACAGTCGGCACACCCCCAATTTGAAGAAACAGACAGCAGTACTGACACCGGAGCAAAGCAATGTACTGCTGTGGACGGGGCCGTCAAAAAAACACATTTTAGCCACCTAAAAGAAAGGCTCACCTAATAAAATCGATATCCGTTTAATTGTACTCTATATTTAGAATATTTTCCGATGGTGAACTGAACTGAAAGTGAAACTTATCTATACTGTTTTAGTCAACGGATTCTGGTGGCTTTGAAGAGGGCATAGATAAGTTTCACTTCATCTGAAAGGAGAAGGAAAGGGAAAGATAAAACGGTGAAAATATTCTAAATATAGCGTACATTTTAACGGACATTGATTTTAGTGAGCCTTCCTTTTAGGTGGCTAAAATAGTTTTTTTCTGGCCGTCCACAACACTGTATTTCTTTGCTCTGGTGTCGGTACTCCTGTCTGTTCCTCCAAACTGGGGGCACGCAGACCGTAATCTACAGTAAGTAATACGCCTATGGATAAGTACCTCATACAACACCCAAACTATCCCTTTAAATCCCTTCTGGAAAAAGAAATGGTAACTTATTTTCAATAAATAGCAATGGTGATGTCATTCATATTGCCATTATAGTCAGAAGGATTGATCTCGGTAGAAATATTCATTTAAAGTTGTTCATGACGAGTCTTTTTGTTTCGCTTAATGTTGAAATATTTTGAAAGAATTGCTCAATAACACACAAGTTGGTGTCAGCAGTGCAGTACATGCACCACTGTTTTTATTATTTGTATCATATATAAAAGTCAGCTGGATACAGTATATAATGATGTCAATTTATTTAGTCCTTTGAGACACCCATCCAGGTTCAAATGACTGTTGGTAATAAATGTGTCATACTGAAAGACTGCAAACAGATTCAAAGACTAAAACTTATATTATGTATTATTGTATTATGTAGCTGATATGATGTCCATATACTGTCAATAGATCACCTTTACTCACTGTTGCTGCTGGGACACGCAGCCGAGACGCGAGAGGCTCGCGTGTAAAATAGGCGAGCCTTCTATTCTATAATTTAGACGCGCGTGAGACGCGCGTCTCATGCGGGCAGTGTGTCCACTCTAACCTGTTAACATGGACGCCGAAAATAAAAATCAGCACGCCACGCTGCCGGCACGCGAGCCTCATGCGGGCAGTGTGTCCACTACTGAAGGCTCGCTTATTTTACATGCGAGCCCCTCGCGTCTCGGCTGCGTGTCCCAGCAGCAACAGACAGTGAAGGTGATCTATTGACGGTATATGGACATCATATCAGCTACATAACGCAGTTTACATGTCTAGACATCTGTAGAATATGTCACAGACAGTGAAAGGGATCTAGTGACTGTATATGAACATCATACCAGCAAGACTTTACTGCAGTTTACATGTCTGGACATCTGTAGAATATGTCACAGACAGTGAAGGTGATCTATTGACTGTATATGAACATCATACCAGCAAGATTACCACAGTTTCCATGTCTAGACATCTGTAGAATATGTCACAGACAGTGAAAGTGATCTAGTGACTGTATATTAACTTCATACCTGCAAGACTTTACAACAGTTTCGAGGTCTATCTGTAGAATATGTTACGGAGATGAAAAAAAGTAAAGTTAAGTAAACTTATTTTTAAATCAACACTTCCTGCTTTCATTTCAAAATAAAAGCCCTCAGGCGTTTTTTCTATAGACAGAATCCCTTCATTTGTTAACACGAGGCTTTTATTCTGAAATATGAGTCAGTGCTGTGGAACACGCAATCACTTTGAGACCTTCAAGAATTGATAAAGTTTGGGGTTTAAATCAACACTTCCTGCTTTCATTTTGAAATAAAAGCCCTAAAGCGGGGTTTCTTTGCACAGAATTCCTTCATTTGTTAACACGAGGCTTTTATTCTGAAATATGTGCCGGACAGTGATGTGGAACAAGCAGTGCCTTGGAAAGCATCATAAATTAATACAGTACGGAGTTTTAATTGTGGATTATTACTATTATTTACTAATTACCACATGTTTCTGAACCTTTTTCTGTCTAAAATAAATATAAATTATATTTATCATGAAGTTAAATGGCCATTAAAAGGCAAACTCTATGCAGAAAGGAAGGGCTGACAGCAGCAGCAGAAACAGAGCTGACAGGCAGCGGACACGCAGCCGACAGGCGTCTAGTGTGAACACCAGACTCCTGCATCACGCAGCCACCACGCGACGCAGACGCCACGCGAGCCTCATGCGGGCAGTGTGCCCACGGCTTTAAACTGGTATTGATTTTTTTTAAGGTGGCTAAAATACGTTTGGCTGCCGGCCCCCTCCACAGCAGTACATTGCTTTGCTTCAGTGACCGTACTCCTGTCTGTTTCTCCAAACTGTCATCTACTGTAGGTAATAAACTGACTGTGGATAAGTACCTCATACAATAGCACTTCAAAAAATCGGAACTATCCCTTTAAAAGAGAGCAAGTATAAAATGTACAATAAGTAACAATAAGCATAATGGTAACATTTATAATGAGTCTACAATAAGAAAAAGGTCAATATACTGTAGATATAAAATAGTGGAACATTATATGGAAATCAAGTATAAATATAATTAAATTTCCCAATCAAATAGACAATTTTGTCTCAGAAACAGGCCACAACTAATTAATAATGTATGACCAAATATAGGCATGGCATCAGTCAGGTAACACTGATAGGGAAAGTTGAGATTATTTAATCATATTTAAATATATATATATATTATCTATTTATTGTGTATTTGATGTCATGTTGCACAATGAAGAGAAAAATGTAATAACTTTTTTTTCTATTTTCAGGGCCCTCCTTTATTATCTTTTCAAAGTAAAAGCGTGTACATGCTCACATGCAGAATCACTCCAACAGCTGCTCATTAGGGCTGCAACTCGCAATTATTTCTATTATCGATTAATCATATGGTCTATAAAATATCAGAAGACAGTGAAAAATGTCCTTACCCCAAGTGAAGGAGTTTAAGTATCTCGGGGTCTTGTTCGCGAGTGAGGGGACGATGGAACGTGAGATTGGTCGGAGAATCGGAGCAGCAGGGGCGGTATTGCATTCGCTTTACCGCACCGTTGTGACGAAAAGAGAGCTGAGCCGGAAGGCAAAGCTCTCGATCTACCGTTCAATCTTCGTTCCTACTCTCACCTATGGTCATGAGGGTTGGGTCATGACCGAAAGAACGAGGTCGCGGGTGCAAGCGGCCGAAATGGGTTTCCTCAGGAGGGTGGCTGGCGTCTCCCTTAGAGATAGGGTAAGAAGCTCAGTCATCCATGAGGGACTCGGAGTAGAGTCCTTGCTCCTTTGCGTCGAAAGGAGCCAGTTGAGGTGGTTCGGGCATCTAGCACGGATGCCTCCTGGGCGCCTCCCTTGGGAGGTGTTCCAGGCACGACCAGCTGGGAGGAGACCACGGGGAAGACCCAGGACTAGGTGGAGAGATTATATCTCTACTCTGGCCTGGGAACGCCTCGGGATCCCCCAGTCAGAGCTGGTTAATGTGGCCCGGGAAAGGGAAGTTTGGGGTCCCCTGCTGGAGCTGTTGCCCCCGCGACCCGATCCCGGATAAGCGGTTGAAGATGGATGGATGGAGTGAAAAATGTTCATCACAATTTTCTAGAGCTGAAAATGTTATCAAATGTCTTGTTTTGTGCGACCAACTAGTCCAAAACTTAAAGATATTCAATTTACTTTAATGTAAGACAAGTCGAAGCAGCAAATTCTGCCATTTGAGAACCCGAAACCATCAAATGTTTGGAACTTTTGCTTGAAAGATGACTGAAAAGATTCATCAATTATCAAAATAGTTGCCAATTAATTATCTGTCGATCGCCTGATCGATGAATAGACTGACTGTTGCAGCTCTGTACTTCTCATTTACGTCAACAATTCCATTCTGAGACCAGTGATCATGATTTATCATTTCACTAGGATGTGCCTTACATGGCTGTGGGGTTGCTGATCTTGCCCATGAAGGATGAAGACCCAGAAGGGTCTGTTAATTCTGACTGATTGTGGAAAACTGATGAATACTACCTCAGTAATAGTGGTGGCTGCTGCCTCTGTTCCCATCTCAGTGACACTCAGCATGGCCTTATGAGACACCTGTGGAGGAAAAAGGAGGCAGTCAGAGTGAAACACAGTGCAGGTCTAGAAAAAAATGTAGAAGCTTAGGTGTCTTTTTCAGCATCCTCTGGAGGTACAGTATATGTCTCTGTTCTGCAGTTGTTGCTGAACTACTGCTCATGCAGTGGAGTAGGCATAGTCCCATGTTGTTCATAAGAATTTAGGACATAGCAGGGGAACAAATCGGAGATCAGACTTTGGGGATTTATTGTTGGTGCAACCAACTACACAGCAACTCTTCAGCATAGCGTTATTACTATATCGGTTTGTTTAAAGTAGAAGTTTGGAGACATGTTTCAACTGTTTACTCTGTTACCATCTATGAAGGACGTTGGATTGTTTTCCCCCAAAAGGCGTGGTCATAAGAGCCTACTCTGGATGACGTATTGCCGGTCTGATGTATGGAGTGCATATTCCCATGTTGTTCATAAGAACTTAAATTAATAATGAGCCTAAGAAGAAATGTTTGCCTCTCCTACCTTTGAGACTTTGAGCATGAAGCCTCGTCAGAAATGCCAGAGAAATCAGCCCTGTCCTCAAAAGCGTCGGTTATGCCCATTTCTTTCAGTGTGTTTTCCAGAGAAGCCTCAGCAGAGATGAAAACTTTGGTAGGAACAGATCCTCATATCTAAGAAACAGAACAGCACCAGTGTCACAAACACTGTAATATACAGTTAAAGTACAGCTTGTATAATGAAGTTAAACTGTGCTTATCATGAACACCTTACTTGTTGTTTCTATTAAATCAAATACATCTAATCCAGTCAACATTTTCTCAATCTCTAGAGGATGAGGATTCAAAAATAAAGATAACAGTAATGTAAATATGTCAGTTCAAATGATTATTGTCAGTCGTTTTTAAAAGTATGCTCTACAGTCTACAATCATCATACTTCATGTTTCCATCATTAAACCATAGACTGTATATACTGTATATATGGACGACGCGTCTCCACTTCCTCCTCATGTACAGAAGTAAAGACAAAATATCTGGGATAAGGGAGCTGCCATCTTGAGATTTTGATGTCATTTGGAGCCAGAGTCTGAGCAGTAGTGATCGGGGGGCTGGAGTCACGCTGCTTTACAGTGATGACATCACTCACCCTCCCTTCCTTTTTTTTAAATTTTCTGGCAAAAAAATTTTCCAATTCTCATATATAAATAATACATCAAAAGGTAGATATTTTTTGTCTTCTTTCAGATGATGTGCCCATTTAAGCAATAGGTGTTACAGTTTTGGAATTATCTGCTTAAAAAAAAAAAACACGAGATCCCTTCCTCTCTCTCATCTGCTGCAATGATAATTCACTTCTGAAAGTCTGGAGCAAAAACTCAAATGTGGAGACTTTTTAAACTGCCAGTCCTCAGTCATTTTAAACTTTATCTACACAAATGACACGTCTACATCTTCATCAAAGTCTTGAGGTGCTCAAACTGAAGAGTGAACTGAAATTTCAGCTATAAAACTTATAGTTTTTAACTGAGGGGGTCTTTTTCAGGTAGTACCTTCTCTGTGCTTTCACTACTAATGTCCAACCATGACTCAGCACTTTCAGACACAAACAGGTGTTTCTGTTTGGCTGATTAGAGCTCCATCAGTCTCAGCCTGTCTCTGATTGGCTGATTAGAGCTCCATCAGTCTCAGCCTGTCTCTGATTGGTGCATTGCTCTTAAGCTCTTTTTGGGATCTCTCTTTTTTTAATTGTTTAAAAATTACCCCTCTCTCTCTCTCTCTCTCTCACACACACAGAGAGACCCCACTGCATGTGATTATCATAAAGTGGGCATGTCTGTAAAGGGGAGACTCGTGGGTACCCATAGAACGTCACATATCTGGGGGTCAGAGGTCAAGGGTCACCTTTGAAAATGGCCTTGCCAGTTAAAACGAATTACACATTATTATCGCGTTAACTTTGACAGCCCTAATTTAAATATGTTGTATCTATTTATTGTGGATGTTATGTCATGCTGCACAATGCATAGAACAATTGAATCACTTTTTTTCTTTTTTCAGGGCACTCCTTTATTATCTTTACAAAGTAAAAGACATGTACATGCTCACTGAAAAAATTCATCGATTATCAAAATAGTTAATAGTTAATTTTCTGTCTAACTGACTGATCAATCTTTGCAGCTCTACATCTCATTTACGTCAACAAAATGTTCTTTAATGATACTTTTGTAGAATTAGTTCCATTCAGAGACCAGTGAAAACTCCCCTGCAAAGATATACATGCACACAAGCACATTCCTGCTACAGCCTGATAAGATCTTCATGATGGCACCTGTGACCGTGATTTATCATTTTCCTAGCATGTGCCTTTACATGGCTGTGGGGTTGCTGATCTTGCCCATGAAGAGGATGTTCTCAGTGGAGTTCTCCAGGATGAAGACCAAGAAGGGTCTGTCAATTCTGACTGATGGTGGCAACATGACTAATATCATTTCAATAATAGTGACTCCCGTTGCCTCTGTTCCCATCTCAGTGACACTCAGCGTGGCCTTATGGGAAACCTATAGAGGAAAAAGGGGGCAGTCAGAGTCTAGTTTGAAACGAAGTGCAGGTCTAGAAAGAAATGTAGAAGCTTAAGGGGTGTTTTTCAACATGTCACTGTTCTGTTAACCCGTTTTAACTCCCTACTTGTCAAATACCGATGCAACTGAGGAACCCTATAGTGTCTGTATGACACGCACCGGCCTTTCAACTAACTCAAACAACTTACACCCATCCGCCTCATTATTAGACAGTCAGAGCCACTGACGTAGGATAAAGAGGAAAGAGGGAAAGTTTGCATAGGGTGGGCGGGAGTGGATATTGTTACATTATTTTGAAAAGAGACTGTATACATCAGACAGCCAATATGTCATCCAGACTAGGCTTACATGACCACGCCCCCTTTTGGGGGAAAACAATCCCGTGTCCCTTATAGGCGGGAACAGCGTAACCAGAATAATTGGAAAAAATTCTCCGTACTTCTACTTTAAACAAACTGATAATAGTAATACTGCTATGCCAAAGATTTGCTGTGTAGTTGGTTGCACCAACAATAAATCCAAAAACGCTGGTCTATGATTTCCCTGCCGTGTCCTAAAAAATACCAGACCAACATGGCGTCATCGCCGAGGCTGCGCTCAATTTTGGGGGAAAGAAACTCGCTGTCACAGGAGAGAAATTACGAAAAGCTGTTGTGTAGCGGGTTAACCGAGGCTTTCACACTGAGATTTGAGGCACATACGATACGTGAATATTCACTGTCAGTGTGAAAAATGGCTAAATGATGCTGGTGACAGTGACTAGCATGGCTAGCTAACGTTAGCTTGAGTGGGAGGCTGCTGCATGGATGTATTAAGAGAACTGGATACAGCGTTTGAGGCGTGGCCCCTTTCATTCCTATGAAAGTTGCTCATTGGCGCATGAAGCCTAAATGGGGATCAACGACCAGCGCTGTTCCTGGGGGCTTGGGCTGCTGCAGTAATACAGTCAAACATTAACGTTCTAGCAGCATCAGACTGTCGTCTCCAACTAAATCTCAGCCTACAGATCAAACAGTTGATTATTAACATGTTGGTTATTTACAGACAACACTTAGCCTAGCATGATTCTATTAAATATCTAGAGATATCCAGCCCCTGTGTTGGGCAAGGGAATACTGAAGGGACATGGCGGCGATCAATCTTAATTTATTAAGTTATCAAGAAGGCTCAGGTTCAGGCAAGGTCGCAGAATAATTATTGCAGCAGCCTCACACTCAAGCTAACGTTAGCTAGCCATGCTAGTCACTGTCACCAGCATCATTTAGCCATTTAGCACACTGACAGTGAATATTCATGGTTTGTATGAGCCTCAAATCTCAGTGTGAAAGCCTCAGTTACCCCACAACAAAACAGCTTTTGGTAATTTTCTCTCCTGTGACAGCGAGTTTCTTTCCCCCAAAGGGAGCGCAGCCTCGGAGATAAACCATGCTGGTCTGGTCTGTAGCTTGGAGCCATAAAACCCCTCAATTATATCTTTTTAGGACATAGCAGGGGAACAAATCAGAGATCAGAGTTTGGGGATTTATTGTTGGTGCAACCAGCTACACAGCAACTCTTCAGCATAGCGCTATTACTATTACTGGTTTGTTTAGAAGTTTGCAGACATGTTTCAACTGTTTACTCTGTTACCGTCTATGAGGGACGTTGGATTGTTTTCCCCCAAAAGGGGGCGTGGTTCCCATGTTGTTCATAAGAACTTAAATTAATAATGAGCCTAAGAAGAAAGGTTTGCCTCTCCTACCTTTGAGACTTTGAGCATGACCTCGTCAGAAATGCCAGAGAAATCAGCCCTGTCCTCAAAAGCGTCGGTTATACCCATTTCTTTCAGTGTGTTTTCCAGAGAAGCATCAGCAGAGATGGAAAACTTTGGTAGGAACAGATCCACATATCTAAGAAACAGAACAACACCAGGGTCACAAACACTGTAATATACAGTTAAAGTACAGCTTGTATAATGAAGTTACACTGTGCTCATCATGAACACTTTACTTGTTGTTTCTAGTAAATCAAATACATCTAATCCAGTCAACATTTACTCAATCTCTAGAGGATGAGGATTCAAAAATAAAGATTCATCTTACCCCATAGAGACTGAGTTTCGACAGTGCTTGATGTAGTCCTTGTTGATGATGCCCTCCACCTCCGTCATCTTGCCTTCATCAGGCAGGACGATCATCATGGAGGTGCTGCCCTTGTAGGGCAGCATGACGACAGTGGTGTGGTTGTCAACATCCCAGTAGGTGTCGTAGTAACCCGTCCTCATCATCATGTCCACCTGAACTTTGGTGGTTTTGTCCACATGGAAGTCCATCTTGCGTGTCATGCGACGATTGAAGGGTGTTTTCCACTCTCCTGTATGAGGCAATGGGGGGGGGGGGGAGATGTGAGTAGATATGTCAGTTCAAATTATTATTGTCAGCTGTTTTTAAAAGTTGAAGTATGCTCTACAGACTACAATCATCATATCTGTTTGCCTGTTGGTAAACTACACAATGAGACCTGGACTTGAATTCACTTCTTACCTTTAAAGTAGACATAGTTAATAAGCATCATGGCCATATCAGGGTGCAGGTCCTTCACCATGTCTTTGATCCTGTCGTGGGTTTTGTTAGCGATGTATCTGCTGATCTCAGCTGCAGCCTCAGCAGGATCGGTAAAGCTGACGTTGAAGACCTCACCAGAGTAGTGGTGCTTGACATCCTTCAGGAACTTCTCCAGAGGATCGCAACCAGAGCGCACGGCCACAGCGTTACCGACATCCAGCTGCTGATTCTCATGGCTGTGTCCAAGCATGTCGAAAAGATGCTCGTATGCTTCGTTGATCTGAGTCTGGTTTAAGCTGCTGTATCCCAAGCTGGAGAACAGCTGGCTGTGGGTTTCACCACGAGCCCCTGTAGACAGCACGGACAGGGCGGTGGAGATGCCCAGCGGCGAGTAGAAGATGTTCTTTCCAGCAGCAGCCTTGGCATTCAGGTTTTTGTAGAGGGCAAAGGCAAAGTCAGCATTGGGAGACGACAGCTTGTGGCAGCTCATTTCTCCCTCATGGCTGTGATCAGAGCCATCATGGTGGTGGTGGTGGTGTTGGTGGTGGTCTGCCCAGGCTGCAGCCAGCAGCAGCGCTGCAAGTGCACAACTAGCGAAGATCCTACGCATCTTTACAGCCTGTCCATATGAAAGGTCACAAGGTGACATTAGGTCACAATAGTATTTCATAACAAACAACCTTTTAAATAAGAATAAAACCAAGCGAACAAAATTGAATTTGAAATGAAATGGCAAAGAACAATTTTACAACCTTGTATATAACACAATGAAGGAAAAGGTTTTACAGCTTTACACATGTATTCTATCACACATGTTGTCTCCACATTTAAAAGGTTCATTTCTAAACTTCCAAATGTCGCTTCAATTTATTAAGTCCAAGTCCTCCTAGTTTAAATACAACATTCAGCTTATTTCAATGGGGGTCCATGCTTACCGTTAACGTCCTCTGGTGCAGTTTGGCAGAAAGCTCATCATTATCTTCAAATCGAAGAGAGTCAGCTGACACATCTATTAAAAATTAACAAGGTTCAGCCTTTTCTGTCCTTTGCTAAGAGATTCCCGGCCAAGCTATCTTCACTTCACTACAACACAACCCACAGAACACAACCGCTGGTGAGTTTGCTGTGCTATAAAGGTTAAATACACACAAGCCCACAGTATTAATCACATAAATACAAGAACAAATGATGCAACAGAAATCAGGAGCCTTTCATGGAAGTATGAAGCAACTCATTCCAAACAGTCATTTCTACTTTAAAGGGATAGTTTGGGTGTTTTGAAGTGGGGTTGTATGAGGTCCTTATCCATAGTCAGTGTATTACCTACAGTAAATGACAGTCGGCACGCCCCCAATTTGAAGAAACAGACAGCAGTACTGACACCAGAGCAAAGCAATGTACTGCTGTGGACGGGGTCGTCAAAAAAACACACTTTAGCCACCTAAAAGAAAGGCTCACCTAATAAAATCGATATCCGTTTAATTGTACTCTATACTTAGAATATTTTCCGATGGTGAACTGAACTGAAAGTGAAACTTATCTATACTGTTTTAGTCAACGGATTCTGGTGGCTTTGAAGAGAGCATAGATAAGTTTCACTTCGTCTGAAAGGAGAAGGAAAGGGTAAGATAAAACGGTGAAAATATTCTAAATATAGCGTACATTTTAACGGACATTGATTTTAGTGAGCCTTCCTTTTAGGTGGCTAAAATAGTTTTTTTCTGGCCGTCCACAACACTGTATTTCTTTGCTCTGGTGTCGGTACTCCTGTCTGTTTCTCCAAACTGGGGGCACGCAGACCGTAATCTACAGTAAGTAATACGCCTATGGATAAGTACCTCATACAACACCCAAACTATCCCTTTAAATCCCTTCTGGAAAAAGAAATGGTAACTTCTTTTCAATAAATAGCAATGGTGATGTCATTCATATTGCCATTATAGTCAGAAGGATTGATCTCGGTAGAAATATTCATTTAAAGTTGTCATGACGATATATATATATATATATATATATATATATTATCTATTTATTGTCTATTTGATGTCATGTTGCACAATGAAGAGAAAAATGTAATAACTTTTTTTTCTATTTTCAGGGCACTCCTTTATTATCTTTTCAAAGTAAAAGCGTGTACATGCTCACATGCAGAATCACTCCAACAGCTGCTCATTAGGGCTGCAACTCAAAATTATTTCTATTATCGATTAATCATATGGTCTATAAAATATCAGAAGACAGTGAAAAATGTTCATCACAATTTTCTAGAGCTGAAAATGTTATCAAATGTCTTGTTTTGTGCGACCAACTAGTCCAAAACTTAAAGATATTCAATTTACTTTAATGTAAGACAAGTCAAAGCAGCAAATTCTGCCATTTGAGAACCCGAAACCATCAAATGTTTGGAACTTTTGCTTGAAAGATGACTGAAAAGATTCATCAATTATCAAAATAGTTGCCAATTAATTATCTGTCGATCGCCTGATCGATGAATAGACTGACTGTTGCAGCTCTGTACTTCTCATTTATGTCAGCAATTCCATTCTGAGACCAGTGATCATGATTTATCATTTCACTAGGATGTGCCTTACATGGCTGTGGGGTTGCTGATCTTGCCCATGAAGGATGAAGACCCAGAAGGGTCTGTTAATTCTGACTGATTGTGGAAAACTGATGAATACTACCTCAGTAATGGTGGTGGCTGCTGCCTCTGTTCCCATCTCAGTGACACTCAGCATGGCCTTATGAGACACCTGTGGAGGAAAAAGGAGGCAGTCAGAGTGAAACACAGTGCAGGTCTAGAAAAAAATGTAGAAGCTTAGGTGTCTTTTTCAGCATCCTCTGGAGGTACAGTATATGTCTCTGTTCTGCAGTTGTTGCTGAACTACTGCTCATGCAGTGGAGTAGGCATAGTCCCATGTTGTTCATAAGAATTTAGGACATAGCAGGGGAACAAATCGGAGATCAGACTTTGGGGATTTATTGTTGGTGCAACCAACTACACAGCAACTCTTCAGCATAGCGTTATTACTATATCGGTTTGTTTAAAGTAGAAGTTTGGAGACATGTTTCAACTGTTTACTCTGTTACCATCTATGAAGGACGTTGGATTGTTTTCCCCCAAAAGGCGTGGTCATAAGAGCCTACTCTGGATGACGTATTGCCGGTCTGATGTATGGAGTGCATATTCCCATGTTGTTCATAAGAACTTAAATTAATAATGAGCCTAAGAAGAAAGGTTTGCCTCTCCTACCTTTGAGACTTTGAGCATGACCTCGTCAGAAATGCCAGAGAAATCAGCCCTGTCCTCAAAAGCGTCGGTTATGCCCATTTCTTTCAGTGTGTTTTCCAGAGAAGCCTCAGCAGAGATGAAAACTTTGGTAGGAACAGATCCTCATATCTAAGAAACAGAACAGCACCAGTGTCACAAACACTGTAATATACAGTTAAAGTACAGCTTGTATAATGAAGTTAAACTGTGCTGATCATGAACACCTTACTTGTTGTTTCTATTAAATCAAATACATCTAATCCAGTCAACATTTACTCAATCTCTAGAGGATGAGGATTCAAAAATAAAGATAACAGTAATGTAAATATGTCAGTTCAAATGATTATTGTCAGTCGTTTTTAAAAGTATGCTCTACAGTCTACAATCATCATACTTCATGTTTCCATCATTAAACCATAGACTGTATATACTGTATATATGGACGACGCGTCTCCACTTCCTCCCCATCTACAGAAGTAAAGACAAAATATCTGGGATAAGGGAGCTGCCATCTTGAGATTTTGATGTCATTTGGAGCCAGAGTCTGAGCAGTAGTGATGGGGGGGCTGGAGTCACGGTATCGAAGTCCCGCCCACACACCCACCCGAGCCAATCACGAGCCGAGCACAGTCGCAACTTGCTAGCGTGAGGCACCTAGCTGCTACGTTCAAATCCTCTTAAACATACTCCACTTTGAAACGCTACTGCTCCCACATACTTTCAGCTACAGACTTCATTTAAACTTTAAACGGGTTACAAGTCTTTGAACTATTAAGCTATGATTCAGCTTTTTGATATGTTTAAAATTTTTGATATATCACAGTTTAAGTTTAATGCTTTTCTCAGACTTTTTCTGAGTTTATAATGGGTGTGTATTGCGCTGCTTTACAGTGATGACATCACTCACAAGCTAACCCTCCCTTCCTTTTTTTTAATTTTCTGGCAAAAAAAACTTCCAATTCTCATATATAAATAATACATCAAAAGGTAGATATTTTTTGTCTTCTTTCAGATGATGTGCCCATTTAAGCAATAGGTGTTACAGTTTTGGAATTATCTGCTTAAAAAAAAAAACAAGAGATCCCTTCCTCTCTCTCATCTGCTGCAATGATAATTCACTTCTGAAAGTCTGGAGCAAAAACTCAAATGTGGAGACTTTTTAAACTGCCAGTCCTCAGTCATTTCAAACTTTATCTACACAAATGACACGTCTACATCTTCATCAAAGTCTTGAGGTGCTCAAACTGAAGAGTGAACTGAAATTTCAGCTATAAAACTTATAGTTTTTAACTGAGGGGGTCTTTTTTAGGTAGTACCTTCTCTGTGCTTTCACTACTAACGTCCAACCATGACTCAGCACTTTCAGACACAAACAGGTGTTTCTGTTTGGCTGATTAGAGCTCCATCAGTCTCAGCCTGTCTCTGATTGGCTGATTAGAGCTCCATCAGTCTCAGCCTGTCTCTGATTGGTGCATTGCTCTTAAGCTCTTTTTGGGATCTCTCTTTTTTTAATTGTTTAAAAATTACCCCTCTCTCTCTCTCTCTCTCTCTCTCTCTCTCTCTCACACAGAGAGACCCCACTGCATGTGATTATCATAAAGTGGGCATGTCTGTAAAGGGGAGACTCGTGGGTACCCATAGAACGTCACATATCTGGGGGTCAGAGGTCAAGGGTCACCTTTGAAAATGGCCTTGCCAGTTAAAACGAATTACACATTATTATCGCGTTAACTTTGACAGCCCTAATTTAAATATGTTGTATCTATTTATTATGGATGTTATGTCATGCTGCACAATGCATAGAACAATTGAATCACTTTTTTTCTTTTTTCAGGGCACTCCTTTATTATCTTTACAAAGTAAAAGACATGTACATACTCACTGAAAAAATTCATCGATTATCAAAATAGTTAATAGTTAATTTTCTGTCTAACTGACTGATCAATCTTTGCAGCTCTACATCTCATTTACGTCAACAAAATGTTCTTTAATGATACTTTTGTAGAATTAGTTCCATTCAGAGACCAGTGAAAACTCCCCTGCAAAGATATACATGCACACAAGCACATTCCTGCTACAGCCTGATAAGATCTTCATGATGGCACCTGTGACCGTGATTTATCATTTTCCTAGCATGTGCCTTTACATGGCTGTGGGGTTGCTGATCTTGCCCATGAAGAGGATGTTCTCAGTGGAGTTCTCCAGGATGAAGACCAAGAAGGGTCTGTCAATTCTGACTGATGGTGGCAACATGGCTAATATCATTTCGCTAATAGTGACTCCCGTTGCCTCTGTTCCCATCTCAGTGACACTCAGCGTGGCCTTATGGGAAACCTATAGAGGAAAAAGGGGGCAGTCAGACTCCCAACTTGTCAAATACCGATGCAACTGAGGAACCCTATAGTGTCTGTATGACACGCACCGGCCTTCCAACTAACTCAAACAACTTACACCCATCCGCCTCATTATTAGACAGTCAGAGCCACTGACGTAGGATAAAGAGGAAAGAGGGAAAGTTTGCATAGGGTGGGCGGGAGTGGATATTGTTACATTATTTTGAAAAGAGACTGTATACATCAGACAGGCAATATGTCATCCAGACTAGGCTTACATGACCACGCCCCCTTTTGGGGGAAAACAATCCCGTGTCCCTTATAGGCGGGAACAGCGTAACCAGAATAATTGGAAAAATTTCTCCGTACTTCTACTTTAAACAAACTGATAATAGTAATACTGCTATGCCAAAGATTTGCTGTGTAGTTGGTTGCACCAACAATAAATCCAAAAACGCTGGTCTATGATTTCCCTGCCGTGTCCTAAAAAATACCAGACCAACATGGCGTCATCGCCGAGGCTGCGCTCAATTTTGGGGGAAAGAAACTCGCTGTCACAGGAGAGAAATTACGAAAAGCTGTTGTGTAGCGGGTTAACCGAGGCTTTCACACTGAGATTTGAGGCACATACGATACGTGAATATTCACTGTCAGTGTGAAAAATGGCTAAATGATGCTGGTGACAGTGACTAGCATGGCTAGCTAACGTTAGCTTGAGTGGGAGGCTGCTGCATGGATGTATTAAGAGAACTGGATACAGCGTTTGAGGCGTGGCCCCATTCATTCCTATGAAAGTTGCTCATTGGCGCATGAAGCCTAAATGGGGATCAACGACCAGCGCTGTTCCTGGGGGCTTGGGCTGCTGCAGTAATACAGTCAAACATTAACGTTCTAGCAGCATCAGACTGTCGTCTCCAACTAAATCTCAGCCTACAGATCAAACAGTTGGTTATTAACATGTTGGTTATTTACAGACAACACTTAGCCTGGCATGATTCAATTAAATATCTAGAGATATCCAGCCCCTGTGTTGGGCAAGGGAATACTGAAGGGACATGGCGGCGATCAATCTTAATTTATTAAGTTATCAAGAAGGCTCAGGTTCAGGCAAGGTCGCAGAATAATTATTGCAGCAGCCTCACACTCAAGCTAACGTTAGCTAGCCATGCTAGTCACTGTCACCAGCATCATTTAGCCATTTAGCACACTGACAGTGAATATTCATGGTTTGTATGAGCCTCAAATCTCAGTGTGAAAGCCTCAGTTACCCCACAACAAAACAGCTTTGGGTCATTTTCTCTCCTGTGAGAGCGAGTTTCTTTCCCCCAAAGGGAGCGCAGCCTCGGAGATAAACCATGCTGGTCTGGTCTGTAGCTTGGAGCCATAAAACCCCTCAATTATATCTTTTTAGGACATAGCAGGGGAACAAATCAGAGATCAGAGTTTGGGGATTTCTTGTTGGTGCAACCAACTACACAGCAACTCTTCAGCATAGCGCTATTACTATTACTGGTTTGTTTAGAAGTTTGGAGACATGTTTCAACTGTTTACTCTGTTACCGTCTATGAGGGACGTTGGATTGTTTTCCCCCAAAAGGGGGCGTGGTTCCCATGTTGTTCATAAGAACTTAAATTAATAATGAGCCTAAGAAGAAAGGTTTGCCTCTCCTACCTTTGAGACTTTGAGCATGACCTCGTCAGAAATGCCAGAGAAATCAGCCCTGTCCTCAAAAGCGTCGGTTATGCCCATTTCTTTCAGTGTGTTTTCCAGAGAAGCATCAGCAGAGATGGAAAACTTTGGTAGGGACAGATCCACATATCTAAGAAACAGAACAACACCAGGGTCACAAACACTGTAATATACAGTTAAAGTACAGCTTGTATAATGAAGTTACACTGTGCTCATCATGAACACTTTACTTGTTGTTTCTAGTAAATCAAATACATCTAATCCAGTCAACATTTACTCAATCTCTAGAGGATGAGGATTCAAAAATAAAGATTCATCTTACTCCATAGAGACTGAGTTTCGACAGTGCTTGATGTAGTCCTTGTTGATGATGCCCTCCGCCTCCGTCATCTTGCCTTCATCAGGCAGGACGATCATCATGGAGGTGCTGCCCTTGTAGGGCAGCATGACGACGGTGGTGTGGTTGTCAACATCCCAGTAGGTGTCGTAGTAACCCGTCCTCATCATCATGTCCACCTGAACTTTGGTGGTTTTGTCCACATGGAAGTCCATCTTGCGTGTCATGTCACGACTAAATTTTTCTTTCCACTCCCCTGAATGAGGCAGTGGGGGTGGGGGGGATGACAGTAGATATGTCAGTTCAAATTATTATAATCAGCTGTTTTTAAAAGTTGATGTATGCTCTACAGACTACAATCATCATACCTGTTTGCCTGTTGGTAAACTACACAATGAGACCTGGACTTGAATTCACTTCTTACCTTTAAAGTAGACATAGTTAATAAGCATCATGGCCATATCAGGGTGCAGGTCCTTCACCATATCTTTGATCCTGTCGTGGGTTTTGTTAGCGATGTATCTGTTGATCTCAGCTGCAGCCTCAGCAGGATCGGTAAAGCTGACGTTGAAGACCTCACCAGAGTAGTGGTGCTTGACATCCTTCAGGAACTTCTCCAGAGGATCGCAACCAGAGCGCACGGCCACAGCGTTACCGACATCCAGCTGCTGATTCTCATGGCTGTGTCCAAGCATGTCGAAAAGATGCTCGTATGCTTCGTTGATCTGAGTCTGGTTTAAGGTGCTGTATCCCAAGCTGGAGAACAGCTGGCTGTGGGTTTCACCACGAGCCCCTGTAGACAGCACGGACAGGGCGGTGGAGATGCCCAGCGGCGAGTAGAAGATGTTCTTTCCAGCAGCAGCCTTGGCGTTCAGGTTTTTGTAGAGGGCAAAGGCAAAGTCAGCATTGGGAGACGACAGCTTGTGGCAGCTCATTTCTCCCTCATGGCTGTGATCAGAGCCATCATGGTGGTGGTGGTGGTGGTCTGCCCAGGCTGCAGCCAGCAGCAGCGCTGCGAGTGCACAACTAGCGAAGATCGTACGCATCTTTACAGCCTGTCCATATGAAAGGAAAACGTTAGGTCGCAATAGTATTTCATAACAAACAACCTTGTAAATAAGAATAAAACCAAGCGAACAAAATTGAATTTGAAATGAAATGGCAAAGAACAATTTTACAACCTTGTATATAACACAATGAAGGAAAAGGTTTTACAGCTTTACACATGTATTCTATCACACATGTTGTCTCCACATTTAAAAGGTTTGTTTCTAAACTTCCAAATGTCGCTTCAATTTATTAAGTCCAAGTCCTCCTAGTTTAAATAAAACATTCAGCTTATTTCAATGGGGGTCCATGCTTACCGTTAACGTCCTCTGGTGCAGTTTGGCAGAAAGCTCATCATTATCTTCAAATCGAAGAGAGTCAGCTGACACATCTATTAAAAATTAACAAGGTTCAGCCTTTTCTGTCCTTTGCTAAGAGATTCCCGGCCAAGCTATCTTCACTTCACTACAACACAACCCACAGAACACGACCGCTGGTGAGTTTGCTGTGCTATAAAGGTTAAATACACACAAGCCCACAGTATTAATCACATAAATACAAGAACAAATGATGCAACAGAAATCAGGAGCCTTTCATGGAAGTATGAAGCAACTCATTCCAAACAGTCATTTCTACTTTAAAGGGATAGTTTGGGTGTTTTGAAGTGGGGTTGTATGAGGTCCTTATCCATAGTCAGTGTATTACCTACAGTAAATGACAGTCGGCACACCCCCAATTTGAAGAAACAGACAGCAGTACTGACACCGGAGCAAAGCAATGTACTGCTGTGGACGGGGCCGTCAAAAAAACACATTTTAGCCACCTAAAAGAAAGGCTCACCTAATAAAATCGATATCCGTTTAATTGTACTCTATATTTAGAATATTTTCCGATGGTGAACTGAACTGAAAGTGAAACTTATCTATACTGTTTTAGTCAACGGATTCTGGTGGCTTTGAAGAGGGCATAGATAAGTTTCACTTCGTCTGAAAGGAGAAGGAAAGGGAAAGATAAAACGGTGAAAATATTCTAAATATAGCGTACATTTTAACGGACATTGATTTTAGTGAGCCTTCCTTTTAGGTGGCTAAAATAGTTTTTTTCTGGCCGTCCACAACACTGTATTTCTTTGCTCTGGTGTCGGTACTCCTGTCTGTTCCTCCAAACTGGGGGCACGCAGACCGTAATCTATAGTAAGTAATACGCCTATGGATAAGTACCTCATACAACACCCAAACTATCCCTTTAAATCCCTTCTGGAAAAAGAAATGGTAACTTATTTTCAATAAATAGCAATGGTGATGTCATTCATATTGCCATTATAGTCAGAAGGATTGATCTCGGTAGAAATATTCATTTAAAGTTGTTCATGACGAGTCTTTTTGTTTCGCTTAATGTTGAAATATTTTGAAAGAATTGCTCAATAACACACAAGTTGGTGTCAGCAGTGCAGTACATGCACCACTGTTTTTATTATTTGTATCATATATAAAAGTCAGCTGGATACAGTATATAATGATGTCAATTTATTTAGTCCTTTGAGACACCCATCCAGGTTCAAATGACTGTTGGTAATAAATGTGTCATACTGAAAGACTGCAAACAGATTCAAAGACTAAAACTTATATTATGTATTATTGTATTATGTAGCTGATATGATGTCCATATACTGTCAATAGATCACCTTCACTCACTGTTGCTGCTGGGACACGCAGCCGAGACGCGAGAGGCTCGCGTGTAAAATAGGCGAGCCTTCTATTCTATAATTTAGACGCGCGTGACACGCGCGTCTCATGCGGGCAGTGTGTCCACTCTAACCTGTTAACATGGACGCCGAAAATAAAAATCAGCACGCCACGCTGCCGGCACGCGAGCCTCATGCGGGCAGTGTGTCCACTACTGAAGGCTCGCTTATTTTACATGCGAGCCCCTCGCGTCTCGGCTGCGTGTCCCAGCAGCAACAGACAGTGAAGGTGATCTATTGACGGTATATGGACATCATATCAGCTACATAACGCAGTTTACATGTCTAGACATCTGTAGAATATGTCACAGACAGTGAAAGGGATCTAGTGACTGTATATGAACATCATACCAGCAAGACTTTACTGCAGTTTATATGTCTGGACATCTGTAGAATATGTCACAGACAGTGAAGGTGATCTATTGACTGTATATGAACATCATACCAGCAAGATTACCACAGTTTCCATGTCTAGACATCTGTAGAATATGTCACAGACAGTGAAAGTGATCTAGTGACTGTATATTAACTTCATACCTGCAAGACTTTACAACAATTTCGAGGTCTATCTGTAGAATATGTTACGGAGATGAAAAAAAGTAAAGTTAAGTAAACTTATTTTTAAATCAACACTTCCTGCTTTCATTTCAAAATAAAAGCCCTCAGGCATTTTTTCTATAGACAGAATCCCTTCATTTGTTAACACGAGGCTTTTATTCTGAAATATGAGTCAGTGCTGTGGAACACGCAATCACTTTGAGACCTTCAAGAATTGATAACGTTTGGGGTTTAAATCAACACTTCCTGCTTTCATTTTGAAATAAAAGCCCTAAAGCGGGGTTTCTTTGCACAGAATTCCTTCATTTGTTAACACGAGGCTTTTATTCTGAAATATGTGCCGGACAGTGATGTGGAACAAGCAGTGCCTTGGAAAGCATCATAAATTAATACAGTACGGAGTTTTAATTGTGGATTATTACTATTATTTACTAATTACCACACGTTTCTGAACCTTTTTCTGTCTAAAATAAATATAAATTATATTTATCATGAAGTTAAATGGCCATTAAAAGGCAAACTCTATGCAGAAAGGAAGGGCTGACAGCAGCAGCAGAAACAGAGCTGACAGGCAGCGGACACGCAGCCGACAGGCGTCTAGTGTGAACACCAGACTCCTGCATCACGCAGCCACCACGCGACGCAGACGCCACGCGAGCCTCATGCGGGCAGTGTGCCCACGGCTTTAAACTGGTATTGATTTTTTTTAAGGTGGCTAAAATACGTTTGGCTGCCGGCCCCCTCCACAGCAGTACATTGCTTTGCTTCAGTGACCGTACTCCTGTCTGTTTCTCCAAACTGTCATCTACTGTAGGTAATAAACTGACTGTGGATAAGTACCTCATACAATAGCACTTCAAAAAATCGGAACTATCCCTTTAAAAGAGAGCAAGTATAAAATGTACAATAAGTAACAATAAGCATAATGGTAACATTTATAATGAGTCTACAATAAGAAAAAGGTCAATATACTGTAGATATAAAATAGTGGAACATTATATGGAAATCAAGTATAAATATAATTAAATTTCCCAATCAAATAGACAATTTTGTCTCAGAAACAGGCCACAACTAATTAATAATGTATGACCAAATATAGGCATGGCATCAGTCAGGTAACACTGATAGGGAAAGTTGAGATTATTTAATCATATTTAAATATATATATATTATCTATTTATTGTGTATTTGATGTCATGTTGCACAATGAAGAGAAAAATGTAATAACTTTTTTTTCTATTTTCAGGGCCCTCCTTTATTATCTTTTCAAAGTAAAAGCGTGTACATGCTCACATGCAGAATCACTCCAACAGCTGCTCATTAGGGCTGCAACTCGCAATTATTTCTATTATCGATTAATCATATGGTCTATAAAATATCAGAAGACAGTGAAAAATGTCCTTACCCCAAGTGAAGGAGTTTAAGTATCTCGGGGTCTTGTTCGCGAGTGAGGGGACGATGGAACGTGAGATTGGTCGGAGAATCGGAGCAGCAGGGGCGGTATTGCATTCGCTTTACCGCACCGTTGTGACGAAAAGAGAGCTGAGCCGGAAGGCAAAGCTCTCGATCTACCGTTCAATCTTCGTTCCTACTCTCACCTATGGTCATGAGGGTTGGGTCATGACCGAAAGAACGAGGTCGTGGGTGCAAGCGGCCGAAATGGGTTTCCTCAGGAGGGTGGCTGGCGTCTCCCTTAGAGATAGGGTAAGAAGCTCAGTCATCCGTGAGGGACTCGGAGTAGAGTCCTTGCTCCTTTGCGTCGAAAGGAGCCAGTTGAGGTGGTTCGGGCATCTAGCACGGATGCCTCCTGGGCGCCTCCCTTGGGAGGTGTTCCAGGCACGACCAGCTGGGAGGAGACCACGGGGAAGACCCAGGACTAGGTGGAGAGATTATATCTCTACTCTGGCCTGGGAACGCCTCGGGATCCCCCAGTCAGAGCTGGTTAATGTGGCCCGGGAAAGGGAAGTTTGGGGTCCCCTGCTGGAGCTGTTGCCCCCGCAACCCGATCCCGGATAAGCGGTTGAAGATGGATGGATGGAGTGAAAAATGTTCATCACAATTTTCTAGAGCTGAAAATGTTATCAAATGTCTTTTTTGTGCGACCAACTAGTCCAAAACTTAAAGATATTCAATTTACTTTAATGTAAGACAAGTCGAAGCAGCAAATTCTGCCATTTGAGAACCCGAAACCATCAAATGTTTGGAACTTTTGCTTGAAAGATGACTGAAAAGATTCATCAATTATCAAAATAGTTGCCAATTAATTATCTGTCGATCGCCTGATCGATGAATAGACTGACTGTTGCAGCTCTGTACTTCTCATTTACGTCAACAATTCCATTCTGAGACCAGTGATCATGATTTATCATTTCACTAGGATGTGCCTTACATGGCTGTGGGGTTGCTGATCTTGCCCATGAAGGATGAAGACCCAGAAGGGTCTGTTAATTCTGACTGATTGTGGAAAACTGATGAATACTACCTCAGTAATGGTGGTGGCTGCTGCCTCTGTTCCCATCTCAGTGACACTCAGCATGGCCTTATGAGACACCTGTGGAGGAAAAAGGAGGCAGTCAGAGTGAAACACAGTGCAGGTCTAGAAAAAAATGTAGAAGCTTAGGTGTCTTTTTCAGCATCCTCTGGAGGTACAGTATATGTCTCTGTTCTGCAGTTGTTGCTGAACTACTGCTCATGCAGTGGAGTAGGCATAGTCCCATGTTGTTCATAAGAATTTAGGACATAGCAGGGGAACAAATCGGAGATCAGACTTTGGGGATTTATTGTTGGTGCAACCAACTACACAGCAACTCTTCAGCATAGCGTTATTACTATATCGGTTTGTTTAAAGTAGAAGTTTGGAGACATGTTTCAACTGTTTACTCTGTTACCATCTATGAAGGACGTTGGATTGTTTTCCCCCAAAAGGCGTGGTCATAAGAGCCTACTCTGGATGACGTATTGCCGGTCTGATGTATGGAGTGCATATTCCCATGTTGTTCATAAGAACTTAAATTAATAATGAGCCTAAGAAGAAAGGTTTGCCTCTCCTACCTTTGAGACTTTGAGCATGACCTCGTCAGAAATGCCAGAGAAATCAGCCCTGTCCTCAAAAGCGTCGGTTATGCCCATTTCTTTCAGTGTGTTTTCCAGAGAAGCCTCAGCAGAGATGAAAACTTTGGTAGGAACAGATCCTCATATCTAAGAAACAGAAAAGCACCAGGGTCCCAAACACTGCAATATACAGTTAAAGTACAGCTTGTATAATGAAGTTAAACTGTGCTGATCATGAACACCTTACTTGTTGTTTCTATTAAATCAAATACATCTAATCCAGTCAACATTTTCTCAATCTCTGGAGGATGAGGATTCAAAAATAAAGATAACAGTAATGTAAATATGTCAGTTCAAATGATTATTGTCAGTTGTTTTTAAAAGTATGCTCTACAGTCTACAATCATCATACTTCATGTTTCCATCATTAAACCATAGACTGTATATACTGTATATATGGATGACGCGTCTCCACTTCCTCCCCATCTACAGAAGTAAAGACAAAATATCTGGGATAGGGGAGCTGCCATCTTGAGATGTTGATGTCATTTGGAGCCAGAGTCTGAGCAGTAGTGATGGGGGGGGGGGGCTGGAGTCGTGGTATCGAAGTCCCGCCCACACACCCACCCGAGCCAATCACGAGCCGAGCACAGTCGCAACTTGCTAGCGTGAGCCACCTAGCTGCTACGTTCAAATCCTCTTAAACATACTCCACTTTGAAACGCTACTGCTCCCACATACTTTCAGCTACAGACTTCATTTAAACTTTAAACGGGTTACAAGTCTTTGAACTATTAAGCTATGATTCAGCTTTTTGATATCTTTAAAAATTTTGATATATCACAGTTTAAGTTTAATGCTTTTCTCAGACTTTTTCTGAGTTTATAATGGGTGTGTATTGCGCTGCTTTACAGTGATGACATCACTCACAAGCTAACCCTCCCTTCCTTTTTTTAAAATTTTCTGGCAAAAAACCTTGTACGTTCCACAACTTCCAATTCTCATATATAAATAATATATCAAAACGTAGATATTTTTTGTCTTCTTTCAGATGATGTGCCCATTTAAGCAATAGGTGTTACAGTTTTGGAATTATCTCCTTCAAGGCACCAAGAGATCCCTTTCTCTCTCTCATCTGCTGCTCAGTCATTTTAAACTTTATCTACACAAATGACACGTCAACATCTTTATCAAAGTCTTTAGGTGCTCAAACTGAAGAGATTTCAGCTATACAACTTATAGTTTTTAACTGAGGGGGTCTTTTTCAGGTAGTACCTTCTCTGTGCTTTCACTACTAACGTCCAACCATGACTCAGCACTTTCAGACACAAACAGGTGTCTCTGATTGGCTGATTAGAGCTCCATCAGTCTCTGCCTGTCTCTGATTGGTGCATTGCTCTTAAGCTCTTTTTGGGATCTCTCTTTTTTTAATTGTTTAAAAATTACCTCTCTCTCTCACACTCTCTCTCTCTCTCTCTCTCTCTGTCTCTCTCTCTCTCTCTCTCTCTCTCTCTCTCTCTCTCACATACACACACACACACACGCATACATTCTTTTACAGGTGTAATCTATCAGAAACATTTACAGAACTTGTAGCACCTCTTATTCTATGGCAACAGTCAACATATTTTGCAGCTAATGCTGCACATTGATTTTTCTCCCCATGGCAGTTTCTGAGGATCAGGGAGATGGATAAACTCAGGATATACATTATTTATTTTTTCAAAGAAAACCTCTCTCCCATCCTTATATTTCTCAAGGCACAGTCATAACAGAGATTATGTTGAAACTGAACAGCATCCATTAAAAAAAAAAATAGTTCTCAAAAATGGTTAGTAGGCCTATAGTACATGATGTTTTAGTTATGACAATGAAACTTATAAAATAGTGTTATTGTCCTTTAAAACCCCCTGAGACCTGCAGGATTGTGGGCGATCATATGAAACTAGAAAACCTAAGGAATCCATTGGTCTAGCCTCGGGAAGGAGGCTAAATAATGCTCCAAAGTTAGGCTAAGTTTTGGCGAGGAAAAACTGGCATTGCCATTTTCAAACGGGTCCCTTGACCTCTGACCTCCAGATATGTGAATGTAAATGGGTTCTATGGGTACCCACGAGTCTCCCCTTTACAGATATGCCCACTTTATGACATAACATGCATTGGGGTCCCTAAACACTCTTGAATTGCATAAATTGGGTATCACTGTGAAGCTGAGACTCTTGTGGAACCAATGAGCCCAACCGTATTCATGTGTGATGATGTTAACCCCATAATAGCCATTTCATTGTATTGAGACCATATTTTTTTTTTATTTGACCTCCCAGTATATAAAATGACCTGTGGTGACCTCTAGGATAATCACAGCCTCATGAAACTTTACAGCCACAAACTACAGAGGATGGATGGCTTTCCTAGCTACATTGACAATACGGGGGTTTCTGAACAGTTTCCAGAATAGAAGTGATCACCATCCAATCAAAAAAGAAATCACTGTGTGTTGGTGCTGACACGGGAGACAAAGTGTATGTGTACTGATTGTGTAAATACTCCTGTAGCAACTCCTCTGTTGACAGGTCAAAGGGCGAGGAGTCATGTGAGGCCGATGGCCATCTGGTTACACATCTTCCCTCCACTGTGTCATCGGCTACATAAAACTTAACTGTTAAGCCACAAGATAAAGTGATGCTGAGTATATTCTCCTCCAGTCAATCCACATAGCCCGGATTTATAATGAAAAATGACAGATTATCTCAGAAACAGGCCACAATTTATTTATAATTTATGACCAAATATAGGCATGGCATCAGGCAGGTAACACTGGCAGGGAAGGATGAGATTATTTAATCTTATTTAAACTAGGTTTGTCAATCCATTTGAATATTTAATCGCGATTAATCGCATGATTGTCCATAGTTAATTGTGATTAATCGCAAATTGATCGCATATTTTTTATCTTTTCAAAATGTTCCTTCTAGAGAGATTTGCTGACTTGACTATGACTTGCCCCAAACTGCATGTGATTATCATAAAGTGGGCATGTCTGTAAAGGGGAGACTTGTGGGTACCCATAGAACCTATTTTCATTCACATATCTGGAGGTCAGAGGTCAAGGGTCACCTTTGAAAATGGCCTTGCCAGTTAAAAAGAATTACACATTATTATCGCGTTAACTTTGACAGCCCTAATTTAAATATGTTGTATCTATTTATTGTGTATGTGATGTCATGCTGCACAATGCATAGAACAATTGAATCACTTGTTTTCATTTTTCAGGGCACTCCTTTATTATCTTTACAAAGTAAAAGACATGTACATGCTCACTGAAAAAATTAATCGATTATCAAAATAGTTAATAGTTAATTTTCTGTCTAACTGACTGATCAATCTTTGCAGCTCTACATCTCATTTACTTCAACAACATGTTCTTTAATGATATTTTTGTAGAATTAGTTCCATTCAGAGACCAGTGAAAACTCTCCTGCAAAGATATACATGCACACAAGCACATTCCTGCTACAGCCTGATAAGATCTTCATGATGGCACCAGTGACCGTGATTTATCATTTTCCTAGCATGTGCCTTTACATGGCTGTGGGGTTGCTGATCTTGCCCATGAAGAGGATGTTCTCAGTGGAGTTCTCCAGGATGAAGACCAAGAAGGGTCTGTCAATTCTGACTGATGGTGGCAACATGTGTAATGTTATTTCAATAATAGTGACTCCCGTTGCCTCTGTTCCCATCTCAGTGACACTCAGCGTGGCCTTGTGGGACACCTGTAGAGGAAAAAGGGGGCAGTCAGAGTCTAGTTTGAAATGAAGTGCAGGTCTAGAAAGAAATGTAGAAGCTTAAGGGATGTTTTTCAACATGTCACTGTTCTGTTAACCCGTTTTAACTCCCAACTTGTCAAATACCGATGCAACTGAGGCACCCTATAGTGTCTGTATGACACGCACCGGCCTTTCAACTAACTCCAACAACTTACACCCATCCGCCTCATTATTAGACAGTCAGAGCTACTGACGTAGGATAAAGAGAGGGAACGTTTGCATAGGGTGGGCAGGAGTGGATATTGGATGGGTCTGTTTTATATCTATGGGTCCAACAAACACAGGACTTTGAGCCAGGAGACCACTGTTCGTGTCCTGTGTGAAGCCAAGTCAACAGTGACTTATTTTACCGTGGTTTTGTTACGTAACTTCTGTACTTAGCTAACGACAGTTACAAAACAAGTGTACTTATTTTATGTAACAAACGTACTAACGTACAATCTTTTCCTAAGCTTAACCAAGTACTTTTGTTGCCTAAACCTAACCATGTAGTTTAGTTTTGAACCCGAACAATCTCTGTCACATCATGTTGCTCACCACAGCCACAGGCTATTATAATAAACATTGTGGAGCTCAGACATTTTGGAACATGATAAACATTTATGTAAGTATTATATTGTTATTATTTTAATTGTAGTGAAAATCAGGACAATTTGTCAGTGACTGTTGAAAACCGGGACATTTGAGTGTTTTACAGACATTTGTCGGGACTCAAGACACCCAGCTTGAAAACAGGGACTGTCCCGGAAAAACCGGGATGTCTGGTCACCGTAAACTAAACCTAAAAACTAAGAAAACCTACGTTGGAAGTTTATTTTGAAAAGAGACTGTATACATCAGACAGGCAATATGTCATCCAGACTAGGCTTAATTGACCACGCACCCTTTTGGGGGAAAACAATCCCGTGTCCCTCATAGGCGGGAACAGCGTAACCAGAATAATTAGAAAAATGTCTCCATACTTCTACATTAAACAAACTGATAATAGTAATAATGCTATGCCAAAGAGTTGCTGTGTAGTTGGTTGCACCAACAATAAATCCAAAAAAGCTGGTCTTCGATTTCCCTGCCGTGTCCTAAAAAATAAATAATAGAGGAGCTTTAGGGCTCCAAGCTATAGACCAGACCAACATGGCGTCATCGCCGAGGCTGCGCTCAATTTTGGGCGAAAGAAACTCGCTGTCACAGGAGAGAAATAACGAAAAGCTGTTGTGTAGCGGGTTAACCAAGGCTTTCAGACTGAGATTTGAGGCACACACGATACGTGAATATTCACTGTCAGTGTGAAAAATGGCTAAATGATGCTGGTGACAGTGACTAGCATGGCTAGCTAACGTTAGCTTGAGTGGGAGGCTGCTGCATGGATGTATTAAGAGAACTGGATACAGCGTTTGAGGCGGGCCCCTTTCATTCCTATGAAAGTTGCTCATTGGCGCATGAAGCCTAAATGGGGATCAATGACCAGCGCTGTTCCTGGGGGCTTGGGCTGCTGCAGTAATACAGTCAAACATTAACGTTCTAGCAGCATCAGACTGTCGTCTCCAACTAAATCTCAGCCTACAGATCAAACAGTTGATTATTAACATGTTGGTTATTTACAGACAACACTTAGCCTAGCATGATTCTATTAAATATCTAGAGATATCCAGCCCCTGTGTTGGACGGGGGAATACTGAAGGGACATGGCGGCGATCAATCTTAATTTATTAAGTTATCAAGAAGGCTCAGGTTCAGGCAAGGTCGCAGAATAATTATTGCAGCAGCCTCACACTCAAGCTAACGTTAGCTAGCCATGCTAGTCACTGTCACCAGCATCATTTAGCCATTTAGCACACTGACAGTGAATATTCATGGTTTGTATGAGCCTCAAATCTCAGTGTGAAAGCCTCAGTTACCCCACAACAAAACAGCTTTGGGTCATTTTCTCTCCTGTGAGAGCGAGTTTCTTTCCCCCAAAGGGAGCGCAGCCTCGGAGATAAACCATGCTGGTCTGGTCTGTAGCTTGGAGCCATAAAACCCCTCAATTATATCTTTTTAGGACATAGCAGGGGAACAAATCAGAGATCAAAGTTTGGGGATTTCTTGTTGGTGCAACCAGCTACACAGCAACTCTTCAGCATAGCGTTATTACTATTACTGGTTTGTTTAGAAGTTTGGAGACATGTTTCAACTGTTTACTCTGTTACCGTCTATGAGGGACAATGGATTGTTTTCCCCCAAAAGGGGGCGTGGTTCCCATGTTGTTCATAAGAACTTAAATTAATAATGAGCCTAAGAAGAAAGGTTTGCCTCTCCTACCTTTGAGACTTTGAGCATGACCTCGTCAGAAATGCCAGAGAAATCAGCCCTGTCCTCAAAAGCGTCGGTTATGCCCATTTCTTTCAGTGTGTTTTCCAGAGAAACATCAGCAGAGATGGAAAACTTTGGTAGGAACAGATCCACATATCTAAAAAACAGAACAACACCAGGGTCACAAACACTGTAATATACAGTTAAAGTACAGCTTGTATAATGAAGTTACACTGTGCTCATCATGAACACTTTACTTGTTGTTTCTAGTAAATCAAATACATCTAATCCAGTCAACATTTACTCAATCTCTAGAGGATGAGGATTCAAAAATAAAGATTCATCTTACCCCATAGAGACTGAGTTTCGACAGTGCTTGATGTAGTCCTTGTTGATGATGCCCTCCACCTCCGTCATCTTGCCTTTATCAGGCAGGACGATCATCATGGAGGTGTTGCCCTTGTAGGGCAGCATGACGACGGTGGTGTGGTTGTCAACATCCCAGTAGGTGTCGTAGTCACCCGTCCTCATCATCATGTCCACCTGAACTTTGGTGGTCTTGTCCACATGGAAGTCCATCTTGCGTGTCATTTCACGACTAAATTGTTTTTTCCACTCTCCTGTATGAGGCAGTGGGGGGGGGGGAGATGTGAGTAGATATGTCAGTTCAAATTATTATTGTCAGTTGTTTTTAAAAGTTGAAGAATGCTCTACAGACTACAATCATCATACTTGTTTGCCTGTTGGTAAACTACACAATGAGACATTGACTTGAATTCACTTCTTACCTTTAAAGTAGACATAGTTAATAAGCATCATGGCCATATCAGGGTGCAGGTCCTTCACCATGTCTTTGATCCTGTCGTGGGTTTTGTTAGCGATGTATCTGTTGATCTCAGCTGCAGCCTCAGCAGGATCGGTAAAGCTGACTTTGAAGACCTCACCAGAGTAGTGGTGCTTGACATCCTTCAGGAACTTCTCCAGAGGATCGCAACCAGAGCGCACGGCCACAGCGTTACCGACATCCAGCTGCTGATTCTCATGGCTGTGTCCAAGCATGTCGAAAAGATGCTCGTATGCTTCGTTGATCTGAGTCTGGTTTAAGCTGCTGTATCCCAAGCTGGAGAACAGCTGGCTGTGGGTTTCACCACGAGCCCCTGTAGACAGCACGGACAGGGCGGTGGAGATGCCCAGCGGCGAGTAGAAGATGTTCTTTCCAGCAGCAGCCTTGGCGTTCAGGTTTTTGTAGAGGGCAAAGGCAAAGTCAGCATTGGGAGACGACAGCTTGTGGCAGCTCATTTCTCCCTCATGGCTGTGATCAGAGCCATCATGGTGGTGGTGGTGGTGTTGGTGGTGGTCTGCCCAGGCTGCAGCCAGCAGCAGCGCTGCGAGTGCACAACTAGCGAAGATCCTACGCATCTTTACAGCCTGTCCATATGAAAGGAAAACGTTAGGTCACAATAGTATTTAATAACAAACCACCCTGTAAATAAGAATAAAACCAAGCGAACAAAATTGAATTTGAAATGAAATGGCAAAGAACAATTTTACAACCTTGTATATAACACAATGAAGGAAAAGGTTTTACAGCTTTACACATGTATTCTATCACACATGTTGTCTCCACATTTAAAAGGTTCATTTCTAAACTTCCAAATGTCGCTTCAATTTATTAAGTCCAAGTCCTCCTAGTTTAAATAAAACATTCAGCTTATTTCAATGGGGGTCCATGCTTACCGTTAACGTCCTCTGGTGCAGTTTGGCAGAAAGCTCATCATTATCTTCAAATCGAAGAGAGTCAGCTGACACATCTATTAAAAATTAACAAGGTTCAGCCTTTTCTGTCCTTTGCTAAGAGATTCCCGGCCAAGCTATCTTCACTTCACTACAACACAACCCACAGAACACGACCGCTGGTGAGTTTGCTGTGCTATAAAGGTTAAATACACACAAGCCCACAGTATTAATCACATAAATACAAGAACAAATGATGCAACAGAAATCAGGAGCCTTTCATGGAAGTATGAAGCACACCGGAGCAAAGCAATGTACTGCTGTGGACGGGGCCATCAAAAAAACACATTTTAGCCACCTAAAAGAAAGGCTCACCTAAAAAAATGTATATCCGTTTAATTGTACGCTATATTTAGAATATTTTCCGATGGTGAACTGAACTGAAAGTGAAACTTATCTATACTGTTTTAGTCAATGGATTCTGGTGGCTTTGAAGAGAGCATAGATAAGTTTCACTTCATCGGAAAGGAGAAGGAAAGGGTAAGATAAAACGGTGAAAATATTATAAATATAGCGTACATTTTAACGGACATTGATTTTAGTGAGCCTTCCTTTTAGGTGGCTAAAATAGTTTTTTTCTGGCCGTCCACAACACTGTATTTCTTTGCTCTGGTGTCGGTACTCCTGTCTGTTCCTCCAAACTGGGGGCACGCAGACCGTAATCTATAGTAAGTAATACGCCTATGGATAAGTACCTCATACAACACCCAAACTATCCCTTTAAATCTCTTCTGGAAAAAGAAATGGTAACTTCTTTTCAATAAAGAGCAATGGTGATGTAATTCATATTGCCATTATAGTCAGAAGGATTGATCTCGGTAGAAATATTCATTTAAAGTTGTTCATGACGAGTCTTTTTGTTTCGCTTAATGTTGAAATATTTTGAAAGAATTGCTCAATAACACACAAGTTGGTGTCAGCAGTGCAGTACATGCACCACTGTTTTTATTATTTGTATCATATATAAAAGTCAGCTGGATACAGTATATAATGATGTAAATTTATTTAGTCCTTTGAGACACCCATCCAGGTTCAAATGACTGTTGGTAATAAATGTGTCATACTGAAAGACTGCAAACAGATTCAAAGACTAACATTTCATTTATTTGTGTAAGCTGTTGTCTTATTGAGCAACCTGTACTCTTCGTCATCTCCCCAATTGGCTATCGCTGTGACATCACTACAGGGTTGTCTGAGGTAACCTGAGCTAAAATCCCAAAAGCCTCTAAGACCTACTGCAGTGTGCAATGTAACAAATGTAATGTAAGGTTACATAAGTCACCATGGTTCTCTGAATGGAGACATTATCCCAAATGTCAAATTCTGATTTTATTTGTCACATACTCAATCATACAAGTAAAATGTGCAATGAAATGCTTCGTTACCGTCTCAAGTAGATTGTGCAAAATGAAATAGTTAAAGGGATAGTTTGGATTGTTTGGAAGTGGGGTTGTATGAGGTACTTCTCCATAGTCAGTGTATTACCTACAGTAGATGGTGGTCAGTGTGCCCCCAGTTTGGAGAAACAGACAGGAGTTACCGCATGGAAGTAAAGTAATGTACTGCTGTGGACGGCGCCGGCAGCAAAACAGATTTTAGCCAACTAAAAAAAGGCCCAACTAAAAAAAGGCAATATCAGTTTAGGTGTACACTATATTTAGAATATTTCCACAGCTTTACCTTGCTGTCAGACAGCCCTTTCTGATGGGGGACTGAAGCCATTTTACTCTCTGCAAAGTAAAAAAAACAAACAGTAATTTTACCTCGCAGAACACCGGAGTTGCTGGTCTACTGCTTCCTCGATCGGTTAGTTTGTTTGTGTTATTGGGT
Source organism: Sebastes umbrosus (assembly GCF_015220745.1). Taxonomy (NCBI): domain Eukaryota; kingdom Metazoa; phylum Chordata; class Actinopteri; order Perciformes; family Sebastidae; genus Sebastes; species Sebastes umbrosus. The sequence goes on along the minus strand of NC_051280.1, from coordinate 5,166,260 downwards.
GACTTTGGTGAATCCGGACTAACCCTTTGAAACAACAGTCTTGGGCTTTGTAAAGAGTATAGATAACAGCTTCAGTTCCCCATTTGACGGCAAAGTAAAGTGGTGAAAATATTCTAAATACAGTGTACACTTAAACTGGTATTGATTTTTTTTAAGGTGGCTAAAATACGTTTTGCTGCCGGCCCCCTCCACAGCAGTACATTGCTTTGCTTCTGTGCCCGTACTCCTGTCTGTTTCTCCAAACTGTCATCTACTGTAGGTAATAAACTGACTGTGGATAAGTACCTCATACAATAGCACTTCAAAAAATCTGAACTATCCCTTTAAAAGAGAGCAAGTATAAAATGTACAATAAGTAACAATAAGCATAATGGTAACATTTACAATGAGTCTACAATAAGAAAAAGGTCAATATACTGTAGATATAAAATAGTGGAACATTATATGGAAATCAAGTATAAATATTTTTAAATTTCCCAATCAAATAGACAATTTTGTCTCAGAAACAGGCCATAACTAATTAATAATTTATGACCAAACATAGGCATGGCATCAGTCAGGTAACAATGATAGGGAAAGTTGAGATTATTTAATCTATTTGTTGTGTATTTGATGTCATGTTGCACAATGAAGAGACAAATGTAATAACTTTTTTTTCTATTTTCAGGGCCCTCCTTTATTATCTTTTCAAAGTAAAAGTGTGTACATGCTCACATGCAGAATCACTCCATCAGCTGCTCATTAGGGCTGCAACTCGCAATTATTTCTATTATCGATTAATCATTTGGTCTATAAAATATCAGAAGACAGTGAAAAATGTTCATCACAATTTTCTAGAGCTGAAAATGTTATCAAATGTCTTGTTTTGTGCGACCAACTAGTCCAAAACTTAAAGATATTCAATTTACTTTAATGTAAGACAAGTCGAAGCAGCAAATTCTGCCATTTGAGAACCCGAAACCATCAAATGTTTGGAACTTTTGCTTGAAAGATGACTGAAAAGATTCATCAATTATCAAAATAGTTGCCAATTAATTATCTGTCGATCGCCTGATCGATGAATAGACTGACTGTTGCAGCTCTGTACTTCTCATTTACGTCAACAATTCCATTCTGAGACCAGTGATCATGATTTATCATTTCACTAGGATGTGCCTTACATGGCTGTGGGGTTGCTGATCTTGCCCATGAAGGATGACGACCCAGAAGGGTCTGTTAATTCTGACTGATTGTGGAAAACTGATGAATACTACCTCAGTAATAGTGGTGGCTGCTGCCTCTGTTCCCATCTCAGTGACACTCAGCCTGGCCTTATGAGACACCTGTGGAGGAAAAAGGAGGCAGTCAGAGTGAAACACAGTGCAGGTCTAGAAAAAAATGTAGAAGCTTAGGTGTCTTTTTCAGCATCCTCTGGAGGTACAGTATATGTCTCTGTTCTGCAGTTGTTGCTGAACTACTGCTCATGCAGTGGAGTAGGCATAGTCCCATGTTGTTCATAAGAATTTAGGATAACAGTAGATAACAGTAATGTAAATATGTCAGTTCAAATGATTATTGTCAGTTGTTTTTAAAAGTATGCTCTACAGTCTACAATCATCATACTTCATGTTTCCATCATTAAACCATAGACTGTATATACTGTATATATGGATGACGCGTCTCCACTTCCTCCCCATCTACAGAAGTAAAGACAAAATATCTGGGATAGGGGAGCTTCCATCTTGAGATGTTGATGTCATTTGGAGCCAGAGTCTGAGCAGTAGTGATGGGGGGGGGGGCTGGAGTCGCGGTATCGAAGTCCCGCCCACACACCCACCCGAGCCAATCACGAGCCGAGCACAGTCGCAACTTGCTAGCGTGAGCCACCTAGCTGCTACGTTCAAATCCTCTTAAACATACTCCACTTTGAAACGCTACTGCTCCCACATACTTTCAGCTACAGACTTCATTTAAACTTTAAACGGGTTACAAGTCTTTGAACTATTAAGCTATGATTCAGCTTTTTGATATCTTGTAAAATTGTTGATTTATCACAGTTTAAGTTTAATGCTTTTCTCAGACTTTTTCTGAGTTTATAATGGGTGTGTATTGCGCTGCTTTACAGTGATGACATCACTCACACTCTAACCCACTCTGCGTTTTTCCTTTTTTCAAACGTTTCTGACAAAACACCTTGTACGTTCCACAACTTCCACTCCTTACTCATATATAAATAATACATCAAAACGTAGATATTTTTGTCGTCTTTCAGATGATGTGCCCATTTAAGCAATAGGTGTTACAGCTTTGGAATTATCTCCTTCAAGGCACCAAGAGATCCCTTCCTCTCTCTCATCTGCTGCAATGTTAATTCACTTCTGAAAGTCTCGAGCAAAAACTCAACTGTGGAGACTTTTTAAACTGTCAGTTCTCAGTCATTTTTAACTTTATCCACACAAACAACACGTCTACACCTTCATCAAAGTCTTGAGGTGCTCAAACTGAAGAGATTTCAGCTATACAACATATAGTTTTTAACTGAGGGGGTCTTTTTCAGGTAGTACCTTCTCTGTGTTTTCACCAGTTACGTCCAACCATGACTCAGCACTTTCAGACACAAACAGGTGTTTCTGATTGGCTGATTAGAGCTCCATCAGTCTCTGTCTGATGGAGCTCTCTCTAGACTTGCAGTTTTAAAGGTTTATTTCACCCAAATACTTCTTTATCTCTGAAGACTTGTAGTTTTAAAGGTTTCTTCCACCCAAATACTACTTTATGTCTAACGACTTGTAGTTTTAAAGGTTTATTCTACCCAAATACTACTCCGTCTGTCTGTCTCTCTCTGTCTGTCTCTCTCTCTCTCTGTCTCTCTTTGTGTTTAAGAATGCAGTTCATTTGTCTGATTGACAGTATTACAATTTAGCTTCCAGCTTTTCTAGCAATGTATTTCAGCTCTTAGCTTCTTTAGCTAATGCAGTTCAGCTTCCAACTCTGCCAGTTTTACATTTCATCTTCTAGGGTGTTCAGTAGCGCAGTGCAAAGCATTTGAGCTTTAACATTTTTAGGCAAGTAATTTCAAATTTCTGCATTTTCAGCAATGCTTTGCAATTAATTACAGCTGTCAGCATTCACACGGATTTTCAGCAGGAAATGCATTTTCTAGTTCACTTACTCTACAGAGCTGTCTTCATGGTAAATAAATTATGTAAATTGTAGCCATAAAAAGTGCGTTGTAGACTCGTCATAGAGCACAGAAAGCCCACTGAAATATTATATTTTATATTTTTATATTGTGTCCTTCACATTCCTGACAATTATATAGACCCTATGTATAGACAATAGCAACGTTTCTATGGCATATATATTCCTGAAAGGGTGGGGGAATTGATAAAATATTAGGACTTATGAAAATAAAAATAAATGATCACAGAACATCAGAATTATGGGTAGAAATTATGATATACAATGTCAAAATAGTTAAATGTGAGATATTAAGTCTAATTTATCAAATATAAAGAAGACCTTTGACTTACAAGACTAAAAGTTATAATGTAGTATGTCATTTATGAGATACAAAAACTAATTCATGAAATTTTGACTTTCTAAATCAATAGTGATGATTTAATTTGATTTAATCACATTATGGCTTTGTATCTCAAAAGTATGATTCACCTTGTATGTTTTGACTTGAAGATATTAAATAGATAATGTAAATTATAGCCATAAAAAGTGTTGGACAGTTGTCACAGAGCACAGAAACCCCACTGAAATATCATATTTTCATATCACTGAATTTTCTTCACATTCCTGTACAGTATATCCATAGACAATAGTGACATTTTTATGCCATATATATTAGTGACAGGGTGGGGGAACGAATAAAATATTAAGACTTGAAAATAAAAATAAATTATGATAGAACATCACAATTACGAGTATAAATTATGATATACAATGTCAAAATAGTCCAATATGAGATATTAAGTTTAATTTATTAAATTTAAAGACGACTTTTGGCTTACAAGTCAAAATTATAATGTAGTATGTCAATTCTGAGGTAAAAAAAACAAATTCATGAAGTTTTGACTTTCTAAATGAATTGAGACATTAAACCAAAAAAGAACTTTAACTTAGAAAATCAAACTCTGACTAATTCTGACTTACAATTGTGGTTTGTATCTCAAAAGTCTGATTTTGTATGTTTTGACTTGAAGAACCCTTTCAGTATTTGATTATTTATTAAACTATTTTATTGAATTATTGAATCAATGAATGGGTTTAATACTGGATATATATGTAGTAACATGTGATCAAACCTTTAATTCTGTGAGTGTCACCTCCTTGTTCTACACACTGAAATACAGAGCACCATGAACAAATAGACAAAACAACATACATAATATCTCCTTTGGAAATATCTCTTCTTAGAGCTCTTTATTCCAGTTTGTTAAAGCCAACAGTTCCTCTCCAAAGTTACATTCAACAATCTTCCATTTACCTGACACACAGGTAAACCAGTCCAGAACTTTACTCCTCCCATCTGTTGGTTACACAATGATCACAAAATAGTGATTTCTCCCTCGTATCATATTTTTAACATTCCAGGCATACATACTTATATTTACTATTTGTACAATATATTGTCATTAAATCCATTCATCCATCCACCCCACCCACCGTCCACATGCACGCACATAAACACTGTACAGAGTTATCAATGGAGTCATGTTTAAAGGCCGTTTGCCTCAACATTTCATATCCGAGAGTCGAGGAAAGACACAGCCGAGTACCGTTTGTTTCTTTTTCAAGTTCTGAATGCTGCGAGATGATTTGTTCTTTAAGCCGAATGGAGAAGGTGGCGTGCAGATATGTTACAGAGTGATAACCTCTCGTGTTCAGAGGACCGCGGTCCAGTATTTCAGGAAGAAAAGGAAGGAGAGAAAGATTCAGAAAGAGATGGAGAGAGAGAGAAGGGGAAGGAGATATTTTGAAATGAAGAGAAAGTGAGAGTAGTACGGCAGATTCCTAAATAAAAGACCTCCATTGTTTCCTCTCTTAGTGTCTAAACATCTAAAGCCAAGCACAGCAGTTGGGTTTCTTCTGTTGGTTCCCCAGTGTGGTTCATACAGGAGTGATGACAGGTTCTACAGTACAGTACATTCTCCAACCTCCAATACTGACGCCTCCTCTGCAGTTAGAGGCTACTGAGGCCCATTCTCCTGCTTTGCTCTCAGTCAGTCTGTGCAGTAGTAGAGGCTTGTTTGGCCCGTTTAGTAGTTCTAGGAATCCAGTGTCGGGACAGGAGGGAGTCACCTTTCCGGTGGCACAAATGCAGCTGCAGGAGAAAACGAGAGACTGAAAAGTGCAAAGAGTCTCAACTTTTTTTTGGTCGCTAGTTAGTTACATGTATGTTTTGGTTGGTGACATGTTTGTGGCTTTGGTCCGGAGGTTGTACGATTGGAGAAGCCAGTGGTTGGTTGGAGATGAAGACGAGCCGCCCCTGGACCCGGGCTGGATCGAGCCGAGCCGAGCCGAGCCAGGCCGGGCTGTGTTTGGCAGGGCCACGCTGGGTTCAGAAGAGCTCTGCGTTGGAAGAGAGAAAGAGAAGAAAAAGAGACTCGTCCTCCGGCGTCTCTTTCTACCTGCCGAAAATGTTCTCGTACTCCAGCAGTATTAGCTCCACTATCTGGTTCTGGTAGACCATGTGGACCGCAATGTTCCAGGTCTCCGTTTCAGGCCGCAGCAGCGTGGGGCCGAACACGATGGCCACGCTCTGGGTGGTCATACGGTTCTCCTCGCCGTAGTCGATCACCCTGGAGCAACGGGGCAGAGTTAGACACAGTGTCAGATATCTACACTGTTCAAGTGGAAATAGAGACAGACTTCACACAGGAATACTCTACTGTACTGGATGTCAGTCTGTTCCATAAGGCGCTGTTGTTTGTACAATCAGGTTTATGATTCATTATAATGAGCTGCACAATCGAAATGAAGTCAACACACTCAAACACCAGTAATCAGCTGAGACAGACTTTGAAAATAGACAAATGGTATCATCTTAACACATTACAGGCTGGTATGGTGGAAGAACTATTCACATCTTTTACTTAAAGGTCCCGTATTGTAAAGAGTGAGATTTCCATGTCTCTTTTATTATAAAGCAGGTTTAAGTGCTATATAAATACTGTGAAAGTATTGAAACGCTCGATCCATGGAGAAATACACACAACCCGTATTCAGAAAAATTCTGCTTTTGAAACAAGCTGTTGGGATTTCTGTAAATTTGTGATGTCACAAATCTACAGTATACATATAAACCACTACACAGTTTTAAACGTAAACATTCTAAATGTGTCCCAGATTATGACTGCGTCACAAGTTGCATGTGAAAGTCCTGCATTCAAAATATTACTTAAGTAAAAGTACAGAAGTATTAGCATATAAATATACTTAAAGTACCAAAAGTAAAAGTACTCAATATGAAGAATGGCCCTTTTCAGAATAATATAGATCATATTATTGGATCATAATTTGTACCACTAGTTGATTAGTTGACTAATCGGTTGTTTTGCTCTTTAGTCCTTTAGCTGTTTTTATGCTCTTCTCATACTGAATGACTTATGAGCACATCTGTGGTAAACAGCAGAGTTAAAGTGGTGCTGTTGTGTGATTCTTTGTGGAGAAACTCAGTTTTACAGATGTGTCGATTAAATCACCTAATGGATTAGTCGACTGTTAGTCGACTAAGAGTTTCTTTTGTTGAGGACAGCCCTAATAAATTAATCATTTTAATGTTACAGCTGGTAAAGGTGGAGCTAATGTAAATGACTTTATATACTGTTGGGTAGCTTGTGAACTTCCCTCAGGATCAATAAAGTCTCATCTTAACTTACAATAACATCATCATTTATTTGTTAATTATACTTTGTGTTAAAGTAACTTATATTATAACTATTAACTTGATATTACATTTATGTAGTGGAGTAAAAGCAGCAGAAAGTAAAGTACCTCAGTACCTCTACTTGAGTAAATGTACTTTGTTACTTTCCACCAAGTCATTTAGTTCCCTGGTTAATCAGCACTAAAAATTTATAAATTGATCATTTATATGGAGGTCTGCATTATTGAAAAAAAGAATATTTTAATCTCTGTAGTGGTCACATTATTAGTCAATTAACCGATCTGTCATTAGAAAACTACCATTCAGATAATTGATTTGAATCCTTTCAAGTACTTTATCAAGTAGACGTGCTCTAGTTCCTGCTTTAGATGGGATCATTTGTTGCTTTTCTCCATTTATATGTTTGTAAATTGAATATTTTGAGTATTTCTACATTTCTAGACATCACCTTGGGCTCTGGTTCACTTAATGGGTTTTTATTTCCTGACATATTGTCGACAAAAATAATGAGCAGATGAATCCCTTTATATCCCATTAATGCCCTTAACATCCATTGTTTTCATGTGTAGAGAATGGTGCCTAATCATGATGTTTGTATTCAAATGTTTTGTTGTGAGTGGAAACAGAAATGGATAGAATCCAGTGTTGTTCTTACTTCCTGAGGTGTTTGAAGAGCGTCTGCATGGTGTCGTGGTTGGGTTTGGGCAGCTGTCTGACCAGATCTTTGATGGACTGAACTCGTTGCTTGTAGTCTGGAATCTCTGCAGAACAGAAAACACAACATTTATCAAAGTCTGAGTGAACAATCTGGATTTCTCCAGGTGGCAACATCCGGTTCTGAAAATTGAAGCCAGTGTAGAAGTGCTTTAAACCTGCATTCTCTCTAACAGCCAGCAGGAGGCGATTCCTCTGGTTGCTAAAAGAAGTCTGATTGTATAGAAGTCTGCGACTGAGACCATAAACTCATGTTTATAATGTTTACTGAGGTAATAAATAGACCATAAAGCAGGGGATGCTTTAGGGCGGGGCTACCTTGTGATTGACAGGTCGCTACCACGGCGTTGTCCGGTCTGGGAGTTGTCCGTGTTACAGCTTTAACCCTTTCACAGTGTTTTCACTTCATGAAAGTTAAATGTAACATTTTGGTCGCCTAAAAGCTCCACCCACTCGTGTCACTTCTGGTTGCAGAATAACAACATGGCGATGGCCAAAATGCCGAACCAATGGGAGACATCATGGTGATGACTTCCACTTCCTATATACAGTCTATGGATTTATCAAAGAGATGGATGCATCTTTCTATAGTTTCACTGATGAAATGTTGTTTGAAATGCAGCTTGATGCTAAATGCTTTCTGGCTGAGTACTTAGTGCTACTTAATCACTATAGTAAGTGGTTCTCTAAATGGGGTTTGGGCTCTTCAGTGGTCCATGCATGTTTCCATGAGGTTTCCAAACAAAGTCATTTCATCATAATTCCCAACTGGACAATGAAAAAAGAAGAAAAGCTTAAATGAAATGTTTCACTATTGATCATCTCTCTGCATTGAGCTTATATTGATAGATAGCCCACAATCTATCACAAACCTCTCCATAAGGAGCTCCTGGGAACAAAATGCTCATCGAGCAAAATGATGGTTTGGGGTTTTGCAGCAGTACATGTTCTGAAGTAAAGAGGCTGACTACATGCTTAGTGATACACACAGTACATGCCCTTCAGAGTGTGAGTTTGTGCTTCTATGAATACAGATGTTTATGGTACAGCTGTGTGCAACACGTACTGATGGCGCTGATAAAGTCATGGAAGAGAGCGAAGGTGAAGAGAGGCTCCGGCAGCTCTCGGAAGTACATCTTTAAAGCTCCCGTGGTCACATGGATGTCCTCCCACTTCCCGTCTGTCAGGTTCACCGTCTCATCTGGAAACGCACACACACACACAAACTCTTCGGTCAGAGTTCTTCTGTCCACAAACACTTAGAAAGTCTGATGTGACGTAAAGAAACGGCCAGAAATTCAAGTCAGATTACGGTAACACTTTATAATAACCATCATTAACAAATAGTCAATTGATGGTTAATTAAACTTAGTTCATTTTTTTTTTTTTACTGTTAACAAACAATAGAATGATAATTAATAATGTTGACTAATTATTAGTAATGCTATTATTTGTTATTTATCATTAGTTTGTGTAATATGAAATAATTAGTTTATACATTAAATATGGTATCATAGCTGATAAGAGATGATAACAATTACATTCTGATTACATTAGTAAACTATATATGACGAGTTTATTGTTGCACACATCATAACATTTTATATATACTGTATTAAGTTTTTGTTAGTGATTACCAAATGATTTGTAAACTTTTAAGAGATTGTTTGTAAAACATCTATAAACATTACATAGATAGATGGACCAGAAAATAATATCTATCTAAATAATGTTTATAGATGCTTTACAAAGTATTTATTAACCATTTAACAAGTTATTATAATCATCAGTTGCAACTTTATAATAACCATCCAAATAATGTTTATAGATGGTTTACAAACCAGTTATTAACCACAAAGTGCTACAAATATCTGGTCTATCTATCATATAGATGTTTTACAAACAATGTCTGTAAGGTTTACACTTATATTTATCATTAGCAGGTACTTAAATATTTAGTACATTAAAAATATTATAATGTGTGCAACAGTAAACTGTTAAAATAACAACTTATAGCATTACTAATCATTTTTAAACATTATTATTATTTCACTGTTTGTTAACAGTAAAATATCTATTAACTAAGTTTAATTAACTATCAATTCATTTATTAATGATGGTTATTATGAAGTGTTACCCAGAGCAGCTCTAAATATTTATTCTCCATGTTGTTTTCTCTCGTAGTTCCAGAGAGCGGTAACTTACCGTGATCGACGACAAAGCGTAGTTTTTGTATGATAGCCAGGTTCCCGCTGACTCTGTACAGCCCGTCTACTGTCAGACCTGCAAGGGATCATGGGAGGAAAACAGGAATCAGTTCAGAAGACAACAGTGACTGACCACACCCTGTGTCACACTGCCTGTTTTATCTTGAGGCAGTAAACCCCCCCCCCTTCTTTTACTGCAGGTGCAATACAATAAACTAGGATCATTTCCTTCTAACTCAGGTAAAGTGACGCATGTCTGAACCCACTATTGTTCTCCACGTGGTCGATGCACATCTTGACGAAGATCGGCACCGTGTCGCTCTCCCTGTGACACAAACTGGACAGACTGCAGCCGAACACCTGATCTGAAGACACGGAAATACAAAACCACAGTCAGAAAACAGTCCAGTCCTCGTTGTGTTGCAGTGTGTGTTTTACTGACACTTCCTGAGACGTATTACTTTCTGTTAGAGATTAAGAAAAAGGATGGTTTTCTTTCGGTGGGCTCTCTAAAGGGTAACTTCAGTATTTTTAACATGGACCCTATTTTTCCATGTTTTTGTGTCTAAGTGACTAATGGAAACAGCATTTTTCTGAAGTTGGTCCAGTATTGAGGGAGAACGCTGTGACCAGCAACGTCTGCGAGGGCAGTGAGCAGCGTCAATGTAACGTTACGTTCACTAAAAGTGCTTGTTTTTGCCGCTGACAGGCTCAGACTGTTATTAAAGTGTCTGACAACATTATGGAAAGAACCCTACAGAGTTTTTCTTACCTTTCTCTTGATCCAGTCTGTTTGTTATTGTGTCCAAGTCCCGCTCAAGGAGAAGTTTGGTTGTGAAATCTGAATATCTGTATACTCTGGCTCAAATAAATACGGGCGGCCATCGAATCGAAGACCTCATCCACATTGTGGAATTCATCTAAATATTCTGCCATGACATTGAAAATCTTTTAGATAACACTGAGCTATGCTTTCTGTACTCCAACACAACAAACTCTGCCCGGCGTGCACTCACGTTTCCACCATGGATGTATCCCACTATTACCACCGTTGTCTTCCGGCAACACGTCAGATTTCAGAACCAAGAATTCTCTTTGAGCGACACTCTTTCCATAATGTCAGACACTGATAATAACAATCAGAGCCCGTCATGGCGAAAACAAGCACTTTTAGTGGACGTAAATGACGGTGCCAGCTTGCCCCAACAGGATTACATTGCAGCCTGCGAACGGCTCCCGTCTACAGCGCTCTCCCTCAACTCTGGACCACTTTCAGAAATTCTTGTTGTCCCTATTAGTCAAACATGGAACATGGGAAAATAGAGTCCAGGTTGACAAGTTACCCTTTAACGTCGGTTGAAAACTTCTTGCAATAAATATATAAAATGGGTATAATTATAAAACCTTTCCTGGTTAATTATTATAAAACTATAAAATATGAGCTTTTTCCTGATTCCTGTGGGCAAACTGGCTCGTTGGAGGATACATTATAATATTATAGAGGATATAATAACCATTAGAGCAAATGGATTTATGTTAAGATACTAAATCCAATTTACTAATACTGTTCTGGTACGTATAGTGCATGATAAATGTCAAGACACTATTGATAGATCCAAAACACACAGATGAAAATGGGCAGGTATTAATGAGAATATGCAAAAGAATAAAATGATGGAAACCAGTCTGTTTCTTCACCCGTTGAGCTTTCTGTGGTAAAACCCAGCTGCTTCTACAAATACACAGCATCCACCTAAAATACTGTGTTCTAGATTTCATTAGTAAAATGAACTTGACATTTATTGATTGTCCATAACACGGAACCTTTTTCACCATGTGCATAAATATGAGAAAGGTTTTGTGGTCCTCAGAGGAACCCGTCGCTCTCTGGTACCTTTGATGTATCCCTTGTCTCTGACGGCCTGCAGGGTCGGACGGCGGGTCAGGAACTTCTTCAGCTTGTGTCTGGTCTTCTTGTTGTCGGAGGCGTCCATGCTGGTGGAGGTCTTCATGGCTGCAGAGGAGACATGGGACAGGACAGTGTTGTCCACCACTGGTCTCAACACACTGATGGCCGCTCGATGTTCGGAGGGAATGAAACTGATATGCGGTTGTTTTGTAGGCCAAGTACATGACATGTGACACTGGGTGCTTTCATTTCTTTCCCTCACTACCTGCGAGGGTTTCTGGATAATATTTGTCATTGTTTTGTGTTAATTGATTTCCAATAATAAATATATACATATATTTGCATAAAGCAGCATATTTGAGTATTAAATACTTGACAAATCTCCCTTTAAGGTACACTTTAAAAATAAAAAAAGTGCGATTAATGGTGATTAAATATTTGAATGGATTGACAGCACTAGTATTCATACATCTGTTCAACACCATTAAACACCACACAAACCTCGACCTTTCTTTGAGTCTCTGTGTTCTTTGTCCTTGTCAGTTCTCTCACCAACAGGCGATTCCGGCATGTCCTCTTCAATGGCCTCATCAGACTCCCAGGCCTGTCGCAGACACACACAAAGACACAGACGGAGATAAGATCCCGGTTGTAAAAACCTCTACCTGCTGCACCTTTGGACTCTCAGGGCAGGAAAACTACAAACTTGAGCTGTTGATTACAAGTGAGTTGATCTGTAAAACATATATCACCTTAACCTCCAGAGTTATCTTTCAAACTATTCTCATTCTTATACAGTTTTTCAAATTTTATTTCTGAATTTCTGTTTCAATTCAATTCAAATCAATTTTCATTGAGTTAAAGGAGCAGTGTGTGGGATCTGGCGGTATCTAGCAGTGAGGTTGCTGATTGCAGTTAACTGAAGCCTCTTCCAGCGTGTAGAAGAACTACAGTGGCCGACGTGAAAACGCGAATGGTCCTCTCTAGAGCCAGTAGTTGTTAAATCGGGCCCTCCTCTCATCTGAGAAGCACGATTAAGATTGACAGGGTACTAAGTTCAGTAGCTTGACACGCGATTATAACTAAGTTGAAACTTCTTTTTTATTGCAATGGCTCTGATAAGACTACTTTTGTCCAATCTGGCAACACTGTCAGAGGCAGAGGTTTTGGGGCTGGGTGAAGGTGTTGGGTCCTCACATGGATGCTGATGGTGTCCAGCAGTGCTCGGAACCAGTCGCTGACAACGCCGTCGTTCTCTGACTGGATCAGCAGCTCTGTGCCATGTCGAGTCTTCACCTGCAACCAGGAGAGGGAGACACAAAGTAATCAATAATTGATACCAATCATCAGCTGTGTCCTGATTTTGTATTTTTTCATGTTGTGATGTTTCCCCATGTGTTCTCTGTTCTTCTGTTAGTTCAGTGTTTCCTAAACATTTTTCTGGGGACACACTTTTTAAAAATGACAAACCATTGTGACCCAACTCATAGCAGGCCTTATCTATACACCGTGAGAAGAGTACATTTGCGCGTAAATGAACGTTCCTGACCATTTCTACTAAGAAGTTACAAACAGTCCCTTGAAATGTTGGACAGGAGTTCACAGGTGTACCAACCAGGTTATATAAACTTTTTCATCACTATCTTAAGTTATACAAAATAACACAAACAGAGATTGAAAACAAGCAAGAGCTCGAGGAGCTCTCTCTCACCTCTAGGACGTGCTTCTTGCTGGACTTGTCCTTGGAAGCCCATTCCACCGAGCCGCCCCTCAGATCCACAGTGAACTCTGGTTTGGACTGACCGCCTCCAAACTGGACAGAGAGGATAAACCAATCACAGGAGGGCAGATTAACACTCAGCAGGGTCTGCTCATGAATACATGTCTTCAGCCTGGACTGTTCAGCCATGCAACAAGTTGTGTAGATGTGAAAAAATGTGCTACTTTGATAGTGAAGTACATTTAGAGATTAAGATTCACAGTTTAAATTCACCAACATCTGTTATGCAAAATTTGAGCTAATCTTCCTGTACAGCTCCTGAACAGTTTAGCTCTGTTAGACAAGTCATTGTGATGTGATAGTTGCTGTCACTTGCATTTAGTTGCACTTGATTTTTGATTGTTGGTGCTATTGTTTGACGTCTGTCCTTAAAGCTTCAGTACGCAACCAGTTTTTGGCATCATTGGGCAAACTTCCATAACAACCTTTCAACATATTATAATTCAAGTGTTCTGAAGGATAACTAGACTTCTGCTCCTCATGGCTCTGTTTTCAGGCTTTAGAACATCTAGCCCGTGATGGGAGACTTTGACCAATCACAGGTCATTTCAGAGAGAGAGCATTCCTATTGGCTGTGCTCCAGCTGGTGGGCGGTGCTTAGTATTTCCTCAGCAGATCTTAACATGGCTGCCGGGTCACAAACTTTCTCATTTTACAGCTAAACAGTACACTACAAGATGATTCTGAGAACATCTGAGGAGAGAAATAGGCATTACAGTAACAGAATATTGATTCATATTTGATCAGCGCTGCCTAGTTTGACCGTTTGGTCGGAGTTGGCGAGTGATTGACAGCTGCTCAGAGACGGCAGCTGGACGGCAGACTCCAGATCAGCTCTGATTGGTTGTTTTCCTCCGGTCTGTGAAATCTTGCAGATGCCGTTAGGAGCACCGGAGGAACATGATTTTTTTTCAGATTACCTGTCTCATGCACTACTGTCAGGATAAAGTGACCGTTTTATAAAAATAACTTTTTTAATCATACTTGCTCCATTTCTACCCACTGCAGCTTTAACTGTAATGTCTCTTGTTGTTGTATTTGTCTGACAATAGCCACAGACACAACAGGAATTTCCGAAAGGGTATTGATCAAACCTAACTAAAAGTGCTGCGTATATTATTAAGTTTAATTCTGAATTCATGTAAAAAGCTGATTCTGTAGAGTACAGTTATTTGATGCATGCTGGATTTAAATTCTCAAGATGAAGGAAAATGACCCAATGACACAATCAAACTTCATTACGAGTGCTCATTAACTGCAAAGAAAAATTTGCAGAAACTTACGTTTCACATGAGCAAAGGAGTCTGTTGAGTTTTGCTCCATTAGCCTACAACCATGCAACTAAAAATCCTTCCTATGTAATCAGAAAGCACGACACCCTACAGACCTCCATGACATTTACAACTTCTACATTTAAAAAAAACAAAACATAGGTATTAACATGCGTCCTCAGTGATCTGACCACTGAGGACGCATGTTAATACCAGGCCATAGTGGGCCATAGTGGTTCATGAACTCCATCCTGCCTAATTGCCTATTAAATAAATATTCCTATTTAAAATCAAGTGGAGCCACAGAGTGAAACCATTTAGCAAATACTGACACAGTAATATTGTCCCTAATCTTTGCCCCATGCCAGTGACTAATAACACACAAAGGGGTTGGGGTCATGACAGACAGGAGGGTGGTGGCATGCAGAGGAAGAGGAGAGAGAAGCACACAAAAGGAAGGAGGAAGCACATACAGAGGAGGCTCTGTTGAGCCCAGAGCAGCCATAGGATACGGCAGGACAGTTCTTAGCGGACGGCCTCCAGTTACTCAACAGTGACAGGAGAAATTCAGGGAAGGAGTCACTGTGGTAGTATGGCTGCATGAAGGGATGGAGGGGGATGAAGTCAAAGGTAGAGAGATGGAGGCATGGAAAGAGAAGGAAAAGGAGAAGAAGAACTCCCATCCAATAACCTGACAAACTACTTCAGAAAATAAACTTTTAGCCAGAGTACTGTCAAAGCAAAGTGGGCATAAAAACGAAAAACTTTTCATCAAGACAGAATCTCACTATGTTGATATGGTCACTGACCCAGCTGGTCCCGCCTCCTTGGCCTTTGGCAAATAACAGCGAGTATCCTTGAAGCACTGTCCATGAAGAAGTCCAGTTCTTCCTGCAACACAGAGTTCATCAACACTGTGAAAGGACTGAAGAGAAATCTGCAGAGACCTTCCAGTGTATCTGTGCAGCATTATCAGTATCAGTATCAAACCCATAGACTGTATAGAAGAAGTGGACGTAGTCGCCGTGACATCACTCATTGGTTTGTGGACTGATGTTTTGAAGCCGCGATTGGCATTTTGGCCGTCGCCTCCTTGGTTATTTGCAACCAGAAGTGACACAAGAGGGTGGAGTTAAGAACAACCAAATGCTGAATAAGACATTTTCATGTGACCAAAAAGGTTATGATTAACTTTCATGGAGTGAAAACACACTGCGAAAGGGTTAAAGTTCTAAAGCAAAAACACGGACAACGCCGTGGTAACAACCTGTCAATAGCAAGATAGCCACGCCCTAAAGCATCCCCTGCTTTATGGTCTATCTGACTCTAAATGGGACCATAGTTTACGAAATGAACATCATGCTGTATTGAAGAAGACTTGAAACTAGAGATTGAGACCATAAACTCATGTTTACAATGTTTACTGAAGTAATAAATCAAGAGAGAAGTAGGCTCATTTTCTCATAGACTTCTATACAATCAGACTTCTTTTTGCAACCAGAGGAGTCGTCCCCTGCTGGCTGTTAGAGAGAATGCGGGTTTAAGGCACTTCATTGACTTTTCAGACCCCAGAGTTGTCCTCTGATCAAACCTCAATTCGTATTGGGTGATGATTGTATTGTAAGTATTGTAATTATGCAAGTATTAATGCTGTCAAGTATCAAAAACTTGGTTGGGTTCTTAGTGATCAGATATTTCCTAATTTAATATTTCAGACGGGTAAAGCTATTGTACAACTGCTTTGTGTTAAGTCAAAATTTAACACTGATATGTTTGAGTATTTCGTCAAAAAAAAAAAGGGTTTGTAAAAAAAACAATCATTTTATATTCCTTAAATGAGGTAACGAAAAAAAAAGCATAATTCGTTATTGGTACTGAAACTGAGGTGTCATACTGGCGTTGGTACCGGAGCAGTTCAGCATGACTCATCCCTCCAGAAAATGTGAAAATACTAATTTTTCCCAATCATGGAACAATGTTGGCCAAATGCTTAGAGATAATGCTTTTATTTTCTATATAACGTTTCTTATAATTGGACCGTAAATGGGGTCATATAATTTAGCTTGAAGCTAGCCTGTGGAGTTGTGTTGTAAACAAACATTCCTGAATGTATTTCCTTCCTCATAAAACATAAATCTTCTTCCTGTCGCTGCATTGCTACATTTCCTGATACTCCTGTTACTGACACCAACTGTGGATCAGGAGAACAGCGTGGAGTCATCTGCAGAGGTCCGTATCAGAAAGCGGGATTAGTGAAAATTCTGAGTTAGATAAAAACCTGAATGAGCCAAACTCTGGATTTCCAGTTCCAGAAAGAGAGCTAACTTAAACTCTGGGTCAGTTACCATGGTAACCTTGGTTACCATGGTAACTGACTGTGAACCTAACCTGCTCGCTGGCAGGTTTTCTTCAACAAATCCTGAGTTTCTCTCTGTCTCCTCCCTCCAACAGAGACAGACACGCTGCTTTATTTCCTCATTCATTCAGTCCGCATCAAAGCGAGTATTGAAACGCATTAGTTAGCGTTGGTTCACTTCAGAATTTAAAGATATTAGTTTGATACTCAGGACTGTCTACAGTTAGCACTTCAGTCATTTCTTTGAACAGCGGTTTTTGCCCTCACATTCAAATATTACACAGCATCAAGTCTCTCTCAGCTCAGAATAAAACCTCTGCATGTCCTTCTTTTTATAACACTGTGACTGAGACAGCTGTCAGTCTGCTGGAGCAGTCCCACTATAATGTTTATTCCTCATAATGTGTAATCTCAGTTTAAATAGTATAAATTGGTATGAAGCTTAGACACGTAGGATCAATGAATAATGATCTCTGTCACTTATAATGTGATTGGTCGCACTGCTGGAACATAATTCCTTTAATATATTGTAGATGATCTGTTAATATTTGAGTGAGCAAGATGGTGGTGCAGCTGCAGAATGGAGTTAGAAAGAGAGTTTGTTTAAATCTCTGCATATAGTCTGAACGGGTTTTAACAGCATTTCATTGACTCTGCTAAAATTTACTCCATTTGTTGAAGTAGCGGAAATAAAGTCACTGATTGCCATTGAGCCGAGATCCAAATAGATGTCTCCAAATCAAATCTAGTGTATTTGAACCTTTAAATCACCAAACACATTGTTGCTGGATCAGACTGAGAGCTCAGGATTAGTCAACTCATAGTTCAGGCTTAGTTTGTTAAACCTGCTTTCTGAAACGGGGCCCAGGATTGTACTACGTATGTATGTACAGTATTTTAAGTACATGTGTGTGCATGTGCGAGTCCTTGTGTGCGTGGACAAAATACAAACAGGAATCCCAAACAGGAAAACACTAAATTCTTCGCAGGGTACCTTTAACACTGACTCAGCGTAATGTCAACACTGGTCTAGTTTCAGTCCGGGCTACTCACCGTACTTTCTTGCCGTGCTCTGTGATCTTTGTCACATTCAGAACGCCGCACTTTTCAGATGGCTGGAGAGAAACAAAAAAACATTAGGACACAGTCTGAAGAAGGAGGTTACGTACCCATCCATCACTATGATTAAGAACCACAGCAGGATGACAGGAGAGAAAGCTGCTGACGAAAATACACGTTGGTAAACAATACGAGTGTGTCACTCCATTGAAAAACACCACCACCACCACCACAACACCCCGCCACCACGACAATCACAGCCTTCAGCTTGAAGGAAAAACATTATTTCCACTCAAGAAAGGCAAGAAAGACTAAACACTAGAAAGAACACAGAGACATTTGATTCAAATCAATTAGAAAATACTAAAACCGTGGATTCTTAGCAAAACTACTAGTGCAGCAGTTAGCCGGTGATCTTCTGTTTCAAATTGTGACACACGGGGCAATTTTTGGGGGAAACACAAATGATCAACGCACCCAGGAACAAACCCAACAACTTATCCAATCCAAGAATCAACTGGAGCCATCAGCTCTGCTTATTAACAGTGATTCTACACAGGTTCAAAGTGACTCTCTTACTGCAACTTTAATTCTGCTGTTTAAAATAATAGGGCTGTCAAAGTTAACGTGATAATAACGCACATTAGTTTTAATGCCACTCATTTCTTTAATGCATTAATGCAACTTGTGATTTTTAGGTGGTAGCGGCTCAGTTTTAAAGCTGGAGTGAAGATACTGGTATCACATGAAAATAAAATAAACAACAATGAATAAATAACGCTCCAAACCTACGCTAAATTTTGGCGAGGAAAAACTGGCATGGCCATTGTCACAGGGGTCCCTTGACCTCTGACCTCCAGATACGTGAATGAAAATGGGTTCTATGGGTACCCACGAGTCTCCCCTTTACAGACATGCCCACTTTATGGTAACAATGCAGTACCTGTGAGGGTTTCTGAATAATATCTGTCATTGTTTTGTGTTGTTAATTGATTTCCAATAATAAATATATACACACTTTTGCATAAAGCAGCATATTTGTCCACTCCCATGTTGATAAGAGTATTAAATACTTGACAAATCTCCATTTAAGATACATTTTGAAAAGATAAAAAAATGTGATTAATTTGCGATTAATCACGATTAACTATGAACAATCACGCCATTAATGGCTATTAAATATTGCAATTGACAGCCCTAAAAAATAAACATCTTTACTGCAACAAATATCACAATATGTGACCTGACAAAAGCGATTGTAATATACTAGGACACAATCCTTTTCTCTATTTACTTCCAGATGTTCTATACCTGTGTAGAAACCCTGCAATAAGCTGCAACATGTGCCACTGCCTACAACCTGGGACCAAGTTAACCCCCTGCAGGTCAGAGCCTGGAGGGAGGTGAGGGGTGAGTACTAACAGAGCTGGGGGACTTGGGAGACGGAGGGCAGGAGTCAGAGTCGGGAGAGGAGGGCTTGGGGCTCAGAGGAGCGTCCTAGTGAGGAGACAAGGATGGAAAAAACACACCGTCACATGGGCTAACAACAGGAGGTTAACGAGAAGATGAGGAGAGGTTAGGAAAACGCAGACAGCTCAAGGAGTGTGATGGCAATTAGCAGTGAGATTATGATTCTGTTAAGTGTGTCGAGTACCTGTGTGATGTCCAGGAGGCACTGATGGATTATTAATTAGACGTGGAGGCAGGTATTTATCACAGTGCCCATGCTGCCACTACAAACTACTTCATCTTTAGCAGTTTTTTTTTGAAAGACAAATCATTTCTGTATCATTGTGGTGAAACCCTCAAAATAGTTCATCAAGATGAAATGATTGATGATGATTGAAATCAACTCAGGGAATCAGGGCTAAAAACAATTTGAAGATGGGGATGTAATTATTACTCCTGCTGTGTGATTATTATCATGCAAGCCGATTGTCTGCTTGGATTAAGGGACAAGCCACCGATTGGTCGGTCCGACAGGCTACTGACTTGGTGTTTGTACGGATGCGGGCGGGAAGAGCCTGCGCGGAAACGCCTGGTTTTTAACAGCCGCTGCAAAGCAACCAGCCTACAACTGAAACTCTGAACTCATGTCATAATACATCTTAACAGTGAACACATCAGATACCATCTGGAACTAACTCAGTCTGTACACTCCACACATAAGCACAGCTGGCAGGTGGTCAAGAAATGGATTATACAATTCACTTTTCTGTGGAAGTGAAATGATGTATTTGAAGTTAGTCTTGAGTGTGATTGCAGATGTGGGTGTCAGACCTTGTCGTTGGGATCTTGGACGTAGGCGCTGTGTCTCCACTTAGTGAGGACGATGGGCTCAACTTGTTTCCGGTCCAGACTGCGACTCTTCGGAGCGTCTCCAGGCGGCTGAGGAGGGGAGTGGTTGTACTGGAGGGAGGGAACAGGGAATCATTCTGCATCAATATACTTTTAATTTCACCTCATACATATATATACACTGAAGGATGTTCACCTTCATAGACGATGGATTTATCTCCGGTTATAACTGAATATGTGTGAACATGATGTTACAGACAAAGTCGGGCAGCAACAAAGACGTAAGCACAGCATCCCCATTAACAGAAACCTGTGGATAGAACTTATCTACTGAACTAATGCCAAATAATATAGATATAAAAAGACAAATCACAGTAAAGTATATCCTTTAAGTACAGGGACTGAGCTCTTCATCTTCACAATATTGCATTTTAGTGCTAAAAACTCATTTAACTAAGTTGATATTCAACAACTTTGACAACCAACTAATTATTTTAGTAATTTATTAAGCAAAAAATGCCGAAACATTCACAGGTTTCAGCTTCTACAATGTGAGGGTTTTCTTAATCATCTGGTTTGATATCATTGTCAATTGTCTCTTTGTGGTTTTGGGCAGATTGTCACCAGTGCTTGAAGTGGAAAAAATAAGTGCCAGTACTCTCTTATTCCCATGTTGGTGTGTGTATCGGTCAGTATCAGCAATCTGTTGCGATTTCTTCCTATTTATTCATTATTTCTTTCAGCATGTTATACTGTGTTGGTCATAATCAGATGTGGTTTTATTGCTATTATTATACCGGGGCTATGCATCTTCTATAGTAAGTCTATAGTACTACAATAATATTCCAGCTGGAACATTATAGGGTTAAAGTGGTGTGTTTAGTGTTAATAGTTAAAGTGCTTTCCTGTGTTATTTGTAGCCTATAATCGGGTATCATTCAGGTTTTGGGAGCAGTGTCCCAGTCAGGATGCTCCTATATATATCATACAGCAGGATAAAGAGACACATTCTGAATTTCTACAGTGAATCAAAGGTACTAGGAGACATTGGGTAGGGGGGGTCCTCCCCCAAGAAACATTTGTTTTTTTTACTTAAAACTATGCAATTTGACATCACTTTGGACCATTATTATTACTAGTTTAATTATTAATTCATTATTTACACTTCATCTGAACATTTAGTTCTACTGGGAATGTTTAATGTTTCATTAATTATATTTCTCACAAATAAAAAAAAGTTATGACGAACAGTTCACTAATTATTTTAAAAAAAAAAGGAGGTGAACATTGTGTTGATAATTTACAGCACCCTCGTTCTCACCCGTGAGACCCGGCAGCCATGTAGAGATCTGTTAAGGAAATACCAAGCACCGCCCACCAGCCGGAGCACAGCCAATAGGAACGCTCTCTCTTTGAAATGACCTGTGATTGGTCAAAGTCTCCCGTCACAGGCTAGATTATTTAAAGTGTGTAAACAGAGCCATGAGGAGAAGCAGAAGTCTAGTTTTCTCTCAGAACACTTGAATTACAATATGCTAAAAGGTTATTATGGAACTTTTGTCCAATGATGCCAAAAACGTAGAAGTTAGAATTTATTATTTAAATAATTATTTAGATAATCCATAATGAAAACAATCCTGAGTTGCAGCCCTTCTGAACTCACTGGAGTTACTCTCTCATGCCTTTGTAAAACAGCCAGGTTGAGAACGGATCAAGAGTATGTTATCGTCAGTTAGTGACATTATTTTTGGATATAGAAATTTGAGTGTTACCCAAACCTGTCATTTTGAGCTGTACGCATGCTGACGTTTATGAGTTTGATCAATTGTAAGGGTTGCTACAGAGTCTTACCTTTGGCAGCTCCCATTCTGACCTTGAACCATCTGCGCTGTAGTAATACCGTCTGCCCTGCTCGTCAACGTGTTTTAACCACTGGTGGCGAACACACGCACAGACAGGAGAATCACAAGACGCATTAGTGTGAGTCCTGACGGTATTAAGTATTTGTGCAAGAACATCAAAGCGACTTAGATTTTAGTGCTCTGGTTCATATGAAATGTTGCAGAAGATGGTAATGCTGTGGTAACTCCTGTACTGGAAGTCTTTAAATCCATACAGTACATCTTTTGGGTCTGCATGTGTGATCACAACTGTTTCTGGATAATGAGGAAATAGCTTCAAGTGTGTTGTGAGGGAAAACCCACTCCCACATGCATATTTCCCAGAAACCCCCACAGTAAAGAGACAGCAGATCAGCCCCGTGCAGCCGGTACCTTCTCATTAGTATAGTCGCTGATGTACAGCGTGTGGCCGTGCTCGTCCATCTCCTCCGACCAACCGCGCGGCGGCGAGCCATACTGACTGTCCGACTGGCTAGAGTAGGTACTGAAGCAGGTGTCCTCCGACGACAGAGGCTGGAGTCGACCGATGGAGAGCGAGAGGAAGGGAAGGAAAGACGGCGAGAGCGAGAGAGGAGTGGTCTACCGTCAGTGTGAAGAGAGAGGAGAAAAAGAGAGGGCATCTTTCACCATGGAGTTACAGAGGAGAGAAGACAGTCGTGCACCAAACTACCCACTTTAATACAGCACAGAGAACCAGGAGACCCATCAGAGAAGCTCAAAGTCACTCATGTTCATGCTTGATTTTGGAGAATGCGGTGAAGAATAATTAAAGTGATAGTGACTGCTTATTGCCTGTAGGTGGCAGTGTGGTACAGCCATTTAATGAATCAGAGGCCGATTCAAAATCAAAGATGAGTCCTGATTGATTCAGGCTAATCTGGTACAACAAGTGTGTGTGTGTGTGTTTGTGAGCGTTGATCACAACAAATATCATTCACTGTTCATCAAATAAATCAAAACTGTAACACATTCCACTCTACAAAAAGATTCATGTCAGAAAGAAAAAGAAAGAAACTTGAATTTTCTCTGAGATGTATTTTGTCAGTGCTGAAAGAACCATTTTGCAGACGCCTCACTCTGTCTGCATGTCCAGCGTTGTTAATCACAACGCAGTCCCAATATGTGTGATGAAGTACTGGCATGCCGTATTTGTAATCTATTTAATATCTGTCTCTGACTTGTGATGCTTTCACTGAGTATATACTATATGGAAGTTCTTTTATTTCTAAGCTTGTGACAACCAGTTGGAGTTTAGAGTGACAACATCTTTGCAAAGTCAGATCACTTTGGTTGAGCCTCACCTGTTCGCTGGTTTAGTTTAGGGGAAATACTTCACTGTTAAAATTAGGATTCTGAATGAACTAGATCTAAGAATTCAGTTTGACTTTAGAGTTATGGTTGAATTAATTAGGTAAATGTATAATCTGTCAGAAGAGCTGTTCAGAAAGCAATGTCTGTTTACCCTTTTCCCACCAAAATTAGCACATACATGCAAGTTTTTTAAACACAGGAAAACCCGCTAAAATAGGCCTTAGCACTGGCCTTTCTGTTATTTTTCCTGGTGTGTCACGTTTGTCCCTCACCATCAGCTCTACTCTGCCCGTGTCTGAGTTTTCCTCCCACGCAGGCGCAGAATGTACTGCACGTGCTAACTGGCCGTCGGCTTTAGTCTTTGCGATGTGTTCGAGTGCAACTTTCTGGCCGAGACAGACGAAGTGAGGCGACGCAACTAGTGGCCTTCGTTGCCGCTCGCTGATGATTGTCAAACATAATCATCAGCGAGGTAAAATGACTGTTGTCTGACTGGAGTCTGGTGGCTTTGAGGAGTACGTATTCAGGTTTTGTACGTTAATAAATGATAATTATGCATTATATATTCACTTCGTGTCACATACCATGGCAAAAGGAGCGAAAATTAACGTGTCCACCCGGGCGTCATGTTTCCATCAATGCCGATCGGAGCTGGAGCCGATAAATAGAGAGCCGATAAATAGACGTGACTACTGCAGAGTCATTTGTTGTGGGAATGAATGTGGATTGTAACCTTTCCCACTGAAGACAGAAGCCAGGTGTTAGTGGGTGTTGGTTTTTTTTTTGTCTCAGAGATCTGTCGTCAAACAACTAAAATGAGAGTCACACCTGCTTTGTGTAGTGATTCACCAAGTGTTCCCATGTGTGAGATGACAAGGGCCCAAAAGCTTCACTAACTCTTTCTCCACATTTCTCAAATTCCTCCGTCCTCCACTGTTCACACACAAGAAACGAGGCTACCTGTGTGTTAGCTGTAAATGGGATGTTTGAATTATTGTAGTTTTGACTAGTGAGAGGCTTGCTGACAACCCAGGCAGCCACATGTTTAATAAAGAGCCGTTGTTTTGCTTTGATTAGAGCCATTACAAAAAGCTACCAGCCACTGTGACAAGTGACCATGAGGGCTGGGACGAGACACCTATCTCCCGGTTTGATACTATCAAGATACTTGGGTGGCGATTTGATATATGTTGCGATTTTTAAGTATTGTGATTCTACAAGTATTGCGATTCGATATTCACTTTTTAACACTAGACCATGGGAAAAAGTTGAATCACAGAATTCTAGGGGCTTTTACTTTGGAAAATATCTAAATTAATACAGTAAAAAATGTTTGATTTTCAGCATGTATGTAGTCAGAGATGTCCTGAAGTCAAATATATCAGGATCATTGTCAGGCATTATTTATTAAATTTTTTCTAGCAACCAAAAAATCAAAGAATAAAGACATTTCCCTCACAGATTAGAGGGTTTTTTCTTTTTAATTTATAAGAGACATGTAATGTTTTATACTTCTGGTGAATATAATCCATCAATCTTACTTCCATAGATGTATTTTGTATATACGGTTCCCTTTGTTAACACCTTATTTTGAAAATCAGACAGTCCCACGTGTATACTTCCTCTAACTTCTCCAAGGTGGTCTCTAGCTCTCCCGTCAGCTCCGTTCTCTTTATCCATCCATGGTCAGCTCCATCGGGGCCGTTTGAATGCATTTAACAGAAATGTCAGTGTATGGGTGCTCTACAGTTGTAGCGTCGGCCCATTTGACCACGGAGATGAGAGTGACGGCCAGCTCGACCGCACGTTACCACAATACAATAAGGTTTCCTGTCCGTGACAGAGTTAGCATGCAGCTTTAGCCGTGATG
The DNA here is from genome assembly GCF_015220745.1 of Sebastes umbrosus. Classification (NCBI taxonomy): domain Eukaryota; kingdom Metazoa; phylum Chordata; class Actinopteri; order Perciformes; family Sebastidae; genus Sebastes; species Sebastes umbrosus. Next base: position 5,140,704 of record NC_051280.1, on the reverse strand, counting down.
TCTAGCTCTGCTTTTCCTGCAATGTGTGAAACCCAAAGTGATTCCATCCTTTACTGGATGTGTAGTGTTTACCACGCTGGATTTAACATGTGAGGGTGCAGGTCGTATCCACGCCAAAACCTTCGCCGTTTTCTACTTTTTCGTTTCGGCCGGCTGCGGTTTGTTTTGGTTGGCGGATACGGATACGGATATGACGTCACGTTACTCAGACTACAACAATAAAACAGTAACTTCCCTCTACCTCCACATAGACTCAGATGAAGCAAATATATCGATTCTGGCATTAAAAAATCTATTTCAAAAAGCAGTGAATCGATTTTTTTCCCACCCCTAGTGACCATTATTGATTTATTTGCCAAAGACTGACTTTAATAGCAACTGTCAATTGTTGATCTAGACTCTGAATGTAGTCCCTTGGCGTTCTTCATACAGATGAGAATAACGAGTATACGTATGTGTGGCTTTCAGCGAACCCTCTATATGTGTACACATACCTCGGAGCTCTCTCCTGTGCTGTTGCTCTCTCCTCTGGAGCTCCCGGTGCTGGCGTCCCTGGCTCGGGGCGGCTTCCATGTCCTCTCCTGGGTGGAGCGGTTGTAGTAGTAGTGCCTGCCACTCTGTTCCTTGTAGGTCTCCCAGTCGCCCAGCACGTGAAGCGGGGAGCCGGAGGGAAACGGGGGCAGGTTGGCCTGGGTGATCTTCAGTTCCTGGAGGTTGGTGTAGACGGGCGACTCGGGGCGACCGTGGCCTGACGAAGATCCCGTCTGATGGGGGGAAAAGAAAGAGAGGGAGAAGTGGAACTGTGAGTCATCTGGGAGTGGATTTAAGTCCGTTATATAATCAGGGAAAAGTTCCTCAACAGAGGGTGATGTAGAAATTCACAGCTTTCAGAGTGTAAATCAACAGCTGCACACGCAAGCTGGCAGACAGTTTAATCTAAAACACATTCAAACTGAGCACACATCAAACAGCCCCCCCAACCCCCCCACACTGTTAAAGCTGCAGTGGGAAGAAATGGAGCAAATATGATTAAAAAAAGTTATTATACCTCCGCTGCAACACAGTCGGGGGTAACTATTTTAAACTATTAACTATTTAATTTAGGACCTTCAAATTTGGTCTGATGGTTGACAGTGTGGTCTAGTTGTGCCTTTTGGGGGTCCCAGGGTGCACAAAATCTTTGAAATTTTTCCAAAAGGGCAAAACCTTTGGCCTTGCTTTAGTAGGGGTCAAGCAGTGAGCGGGGGGGATGTGAGCCATGCTCACTTTTGCCTTGTTTTCATAAAACAGTCACTGGTTAGTGACACGGTTAGTGCACGAGACTGGTAATCTGAAACAAATAATGTGCTTCTGTGTGCTCCGGTGCTCCTAACGGCATCTGCAAGATTTCACAGACCGGAGGAGAACAACCAGTCAGAGCTGATCTGGAGTCAGCCGTCTATGCCAGCTGTCAATTAGCTGTAAAATGAGAAATTTGTGACCCGGCAGCCATGTTGAGATCTGTTGAGAAAATACCAAGCACCGCCCACCAGCCGGAGCACAGCCAATAGGAACGCTCTCTCTCTGAAATGACCTGTGATTGGTCAAAGTCTCCCATCACGGGCTGGATTATTTAAAGTCTGAAAACAGAGCCATGAGGAGAAGCAGGAGTCTGGTTTTCTCTAAGAACACTTGAATTACAATAAGCTGAAAGGTTATTATGGAATTTTTGTCCAATGATGCCAAAAATATACTGCCTACTGCCACGTTAATGCCATGTTCCTACTGAGCTCCACATGAAGCCAATCACTTTATCTTTGCAGTGTTTGAGTTTTGATTGAGTGCCATTGGTGCATAAAGGAAATGGCTGAAATGTCAAAAAACAGTCTGTATTAAAGCTGACATAGCCATAGTTGACCACAGAGGAGCTGAGCATTGAATGAAGGGAGGGGAGGGGGGGGAGGAGGAGAGGGGAAGGAAGTGCTGTTATATAACTGAGCGTGGCAGTGACCAAAGTCAGGTAGAAATAAGGAAGTAAAACTAACTATCAAGATGCATTGGTAGGACCGTTTGTGCAGGCTCATCCCTACAGCTACATTAACTGTGAAAAACAGAATTCTTACATGAAGAACAAGAGTTCATATACAAAATGAGAAAATAATCTCCACAGTTCTCTTGATACTGATGATAGATAGGACTGCAAGTAATGATTGTGTTCACCAGTGCTTGAAGTGGGAAAAATAAGTGCCTGTACTCTTATTCCCATGTTGGTGTGTGTATCAGTCAGTATCAGCAATCTGTTGCGACTGATTCCTATTTATTCATTATTTCTTTCAGCATGTCATACTGTGTTGGTCATAATCAGATGTGGTTTTATTGCTATTATTATACCAGGGCTATGTATCTTCTATAGTAAGTCTATAATACTCCAATAATATTCCAGCTGTAACATTATAGGGTTAAAGTGGTGTGTTTAGTGTTAATAGTTAAAGTGCTTTCCTGTGTTATTTGTAGCCTATAGTCGGGTATCATTGAGGTTTTAGGAGCAGTGTCCCAGTCAGGATGCTCCTACATATTATACAGCAGGATAAAGAGACACATTATGAATTTCAAGATACTAGGAGAGATTGAGTTTGGGGCTCTTCCTACAAGAACATTTAAATTAAATTAAATTAAATTAAATTAAAGATTCAATTGAAAGGTTTTTGACTTAAGACTATGCAATTTTACATCATTTCTGACCATTATTATTACTAGTTAAATGATTATTTTATTATTCACATATATCACAGCCTTCGTCTGAACATTTCATTCTTCTTGAAATGTTTGCCCTAAAAGAGCAGATACAGAAAACTTTGAAATAAAGTTTCATTAATTATAACTGTTCGCAAATAAAAAAAAATAAAGCTAAAAAGACGAACAATTCACTAATTATTTTACCAAAAAGGACGTGAACATTGTATTGATTAATTGCAGCACCCTTGTTCTCACCATGCCTGTGCCATGTCGGATTATGAGGCGCGGCGCAAAAAAACGCTGGCGCTGCGCCGCATGATATGAATCTCCCAGAGAACCTGATATGGAGAGGGCAGAACAGAGTACCAGCAGCTTGTGAGAAGTGCCGGTGTGAAAGAAAAAGTCACGGTAAGGTACGGTAAGGAGTAAAATGAAGAAGTGCCGGTCTGCGTACCGGTGAGTATCGGCCCACTTGGAGCACTGGTTTTCACTGATGACTAAATCTGCCGAGTAATTTCTCGATATATCGATGAATCGTTTGGCCTATAAAAAGTTGGAAAATAACAGAAAAACGCACATCACAATTTCCTTAAGCCCAAGAAGATGTCTTCAAATGACTTTGTTTTGCCTAACACTCCATCAAAACCAAAAGATCTTCAATTTACTATAATAAAAGACATGAAAAAGCAACATATCATCATATTTGAGAAGCTGGATGGAACCATCAAATGTTTTGGCATTTTAGCTTGAAAAAGAATCAAGCAATTAACTGAGGAACTCAAAATAGTTGCCAATTTACTTTCTGTTAATTGACTCGACGGATCAATTAAATGATGAACTGAATGACTAAATATCATCTGTAATGATTGGCATAACCATTTTGATCAAATGAATGCTATCAGCATTAGGGGTGTAAGAAAATATTGATACAAATGAGTATCGTGATATTATGTTGTGCGATACAGTATCTACTCTCCAAAATACTATTGATTTTTAATTAACCTCTTAAAAATCAGCCACGGCTGGGCCCGCCGTCGTGGCTGCCGCTATTCCATGTTTCGAAGGTTGTAGCGGGCTCAGTTTTAAAGCTAGACTGAAGATACAGGCATCATATGAAACCTAAGGAATCCATTGGTACCAACCATGTCATACTAGTTTGTATACTACTAGCTTGCAGAAGGAGGATAAATAACGCTCCAAACTGATGCTAAATTTTGGCGAGGAAAACCAGGCATGGCCATTTTCAAAAGGCTCCTTGGGCTCCTTAACTATGTCTCAATTTGGAACAAAAATCATCATGTTTTTACTTTGAATCCTGGACTTTTCAGATGAAACGTTTAATCAGAAGAAGTCGTCTCTGCAGACTGATAAACTGATGCACACTGCACACATTTTCCTGTTTAACAGGATTGGAAACCTGACCAGCCACAAACCAAATGTTTTGATGTCATTACTGGTAAGATGAGAGAGTACACCGCAACTGTCCCTTAAACAGGTGACCAAATATTACTATAAATACCATGAGTTAAAGAGAGATGGTGAACATGGGTATGAATTACAACACTGTTGATTTAAAAGGTAGTTCTGTATCCAGTGGAACTACAACATTTCCACAGCTGTAGTAGAGCCAGCATGCTGCCTCTAATGACAGAGCATCCTTCTTCAAAACGCCTGACGTGTGACTGATCCAGTCAATGGGCTGCTTGTCATGATTATTTCATGCTGGCTTTACAAAGACGCTGCGTGGCTGCAGAGCGACAGGGCAGCGAGAGCCATAAATAATGCCAGTGCCCCGAGGCCTCCTTACACCGGCTCTGTGATGCCTTTTATTGCGCGGGGATCAATAGGGATGAAATATGCAGGAGCTGAGCAAACAGCTGGAGGTACCCACGAGAAATATTCAATGGACTAGAAGAAGACGTGTGCTGTTCAAATACAGTATCACAGCACGACCTATTAAAGGTGCAGAGTGCATATACTGTATTATACATAAAGTACATTATTTACCTTAGTTTCTTCTACCTGTAAAGACTTGAGAAGACAGCGTTTGACAGAAAGTCAGGGAAAAAACTTTCATTGCAAGTTCTACCATCAAGCCATTAAGCAAACCTAGATTTCCCAAAATAAAAAACTGCTTTTACCAGAAACGCTCTGCAATGCCATTGTGCAAAAGTGTAGACTGGGAAGCAAGTTGCAGCTGAAACGTTATGCTCAATAGACGAAAACATATCAAATATTACCTCTGGCGGGGAGCAACTAGTAAACACATCATCGTCTTCATGAATCGAGATTGCTCGATAAAAGCTTCTCCTCAAACGGATCATTGCCATCGTCCCCGCTTAATCTTTGGACTTGCATGCAGTGTTCGCTGGTGACACTGCTCTGTGGTCTTCCTGTACAATGCTGAGTGAGCATGTGATTTAGTGGATCTGTCAAAGGGGAAGTCCTGGTAGTCAATCGGCCGTTAAAAAAGTCCGTTATGTAGTATCCCACTTCAGTGGTGCCCACAAAACCACATTACCCTCCCAAAGCTGTTCTGAAATAAACTTCACTTTAGGGGTAGGAAGCTCCAAAAACTTTCCACTATAATGTTTAACTTCCCAGCAGAGCACTGTAGATCTACACAGGAAATATTTCACTTATTTACCTTTAAAGGGACTGTTTGTAAGAATCAGAAATTGCTTGTTAACAGCAACACCTGTGGCCGTTAAGTCAACGAAAGTCAGCGTCCTGTTGCTCGCGCTTGTGCTCGCTCTACAAAGACATGAACGAGCATCGCTCAAAACAGTGAGGAGACACACGTCAGCTAAAAGCACAATATCACAATATATTTCAGCTGCTTGGCAGTAATGTTAGCTGACCAGACGAAGGTCTCTCATGAATCACTGCTGATCCTAGTGTTGGCTTTTCCTGCTTCAGCCTCCCGACCGCGGCCGGAGGGAACAGGGGAGACACCGGAGTTTTGGTCGGAGACGATAACGTTTCTCTCTGAGGAGCCCCGTCACTTACACACGGGAAACCTCTGTTGATCTGGAGGAGCTGCAGCAGTTATTTCTGCACAAACGTCCACTGTACATTCACTAGATATTCTCAGAGCTAAACTAACGCTTCTGCAGTGTGGAGTGTGCGCGCATGCACGTGAGAGTGGAGCGAAAGAGTGAGAACGGCGCAGTATGTGATTGAAGGCAGGCAGAGGAGCAGAGTACAGCAGAGACTCCGGTCCTGGAGACCAAAGCTACGGTCTCCTCCGCGTCCTCCGACCGCGGCCAACACTGTTTAACAGACGGGCTTCACTAGATACAACCAAGAGGTTTTGGTGCTTCACTGTAGTTTGTGTTGGAGTCTGAGTCTGAACAGCGTAGCCACATGCGAGCGTGCATGGGACACTGACCAGCAATGATTTATACGTGTAAGAAGTTACAAACAGTCCCTTTAAAAAAAGTTTCAGATTTTTAAGCACCTGATGGTTTGGTGATGTGCCCAACTTTCCAGTCCCGACCAAAACTGTGCAGGACTCAGGAAGATAAGTTAACAGTAGTTAGTCTCGGCTACTCAGATGTACAGAAATATTATGCAATCTGCTCTCTTTCACCTGATAAACCAATTTCATTCAAGGGAGGAGAAGCTGAAGATGACACAGAAAGAAGGTTTTAGGTGGAGTATACAGCTGGGTGCAACTTAATAAAAGGAGAATATTATAGTTTTTTTGCAGTTAAATAAATGTCTGATATCTTAAAAATGGAAACTTAACAGCAATTTCAAGAAATAGCCGTATTGTCAGACTGAGGAAATGTTTATGTAATTGGTTTTGAAATGGTTTTATAGGCCACAAGGTTGTGGCACCCTCTCAGTATGAGCTCCATGTAAAGCCTGAGCATAAAACCCACTAAAACTGTAGTTAGGTCCTCCAATGACAGCAGCAATGCGGGCTATGTCAAATAACAGCACTCATTATGTAACTAAAGGCTGCACCGCCAGGTTGGCTCATTAAAAATGCACAGGGTGTCTTCTTGACTCCATTATAGCAGCGGCGTATTCCTGAGCAGCTGGTGCTGGACATCTGGCGTGAACAGACTCACCAGCCTAATCAATACTGAGCTCTAAAACCACTGAACCACAGCGGGACACTAAGAGGTTGACCTCTAACATCGAGGGAGCTGCTCTCTTTGAAAGCACACTGTGCTTTAGTCGAGGGGTACAAGTGTTATCGTGTACTTTAGAGTTGAGAAGTGGCAGGAGATACTTTGTGTCTTCAGGCTTTTGAAAGTGAAAGTAAAGGATCTTTTTCTGCCTTGGTAATGTTCGGTGGTTGAATAGACATGAAACCCTCCTGATTGATCTTCATGATCATCATTTTCAAAGACGTATTATGGGGTACATGCCTGTGTATCAATGTAAAAATCTAAAGAGACAAGTCAAATACAACTTTTAAAAGCTTCTCGGTAAAAACCATCAAACCTCTGAGCTGTAAATGATGTTGCCTGGGCTGCTGCCGTTGAGTTAAAGCTTAAAGGTGCTACATATGGGATTGGGAGCATATCTATTGCCGAGTGGCTCGCAACTAACAGCATTCATTCTCTGCTCGGGTAGACATTACTCCTCTACATCTTTACATAGCAAACAATTGTTTGCTGCTATATTAACGCTCTGGATATTGAATTTAGCACCTTTAAGATTACTCTTCATAAATGTCTGACACCATCAGCAGCTTCAATCAGTTCACTTTCAGGTTCAATGTGAAATGAATTCAGCAACCATGGAGTGGCATTTTGGCATTTCTGAGTTAAATGACAAACAGGATAGAGCTGAAGGACAATTGAGCGGCAACTACTTTGATAATGGATTAATTGTTGAAGTCATTTATCAAACAAAGAGGTGAAACATTCTCTGGTTTAAGCTTCTCAGAAGTGAAGATTTGCTCCTTTTCTGGTTGTAATATCATTACAAACTAATTATCTTTGGGTTTGTGCTGTTGGTCGAACAACTCATTTAAATAAAGCACTGGGGGATTGTGAGAGGCATTTCTCACGCTTTTCTGGCATTTTATGGAGAAGACGACTTGATTAATTTGTTGAAGATCTCAAATTGAATTGTTATGGCCGATTACAATACTGACCAGTCAGCCTCATACACAACAGACGTCAACTGCCACCACAACTAGGGATGCACTGATACCGATACCGGATCAGATATCGGGCTAATACTGACTCAAATAGCTGTATGGGATATCGGTGACAATGGGGCCGATCTATTCAATTCAATTCTATGTTTATATACTCTATAAATTATATACCGGAATTTGAAGTCCTGTTTAAGTTTTGACTAATTTGTTGCTGCATTAAAAAGTTTACACTTGAACTGTAATTACTCTTAATTTTGAAGATCTTTTACCAAGTTGCTAGTGCACGATTTATTATTTAAGATAAAAAAATCAGTAAATTTATATATGTATTTATTCATTGCATTTTGTTTTACAAAGTTAGGAAAGCAATGTTTAAGTCCAGCCTGATGTTTCCTTACACATAACAGAATGATCCCAGTCCCTTAAACACAGTAAGGCCTACGGTTCATTAATGAAACACATGGTATCAGATCGGTACTCGCTATTGGCCGATACCCAAAGCCCAGGCATCGCTATCGGTATCGGGACAGAAGAAGGTGGATCGGTGCATCCCTAGCCACAACACCTAGAGTACAGTCTGCAGTAAGAAGCACAGAGGCTGAACTACAGCAGCAAATCAACCGTTCTGATTGCAGCTCCGCACACTCCTAATTTCCTATTTCAGGCCAGAGCAGGAGTTAATGAGGAGAGAAAATAGGAGGGAACGGAGAGTGACACTGCCGGTTCCAGATAGGAGACCTGCATAGTCTTATCTGTGCTGCCTGCAGCTCTGCAGTGGAATACTAATCAACTGGTCCAGTGTTCTTCAGCCGGAGATAAACCACATCGGAGCCAGAGAGAGGAAGAGATGGGGAGAAGACTGAGGCTTCAGGCACTGAATGCATCACAGCTAATATTAGATGGAAATGGCTGCAGATGCTTTGGCATCACATAGTTTATATTTAGACTAGTCTGGTGTGAGATTCAGAACACTGTGTTCATTTCATGCAAAGCCGTTGTCCCGTTTCACATCAAGGTGGAGTAAAATTGTTAGGTGGCAAGCTGGGCAAAGCAAAGCTGGGTCACGGTTTGTTTCAGATGTGGTTCCAGTGGATCTGTTGGTGGTGTTGGGTCATTTGGTTCAACTTGTTGTCTTCAGATTCACACCCGGAGTTAAAGCTCGGGTAGGCAGTTTTCTGGAATAGGCAAAAAGATGCCAGAATTTGAAAATACAGCCCTCCTGCAGCTCTCATCTCTCAGTCGTAAGTACCTCCAGCCAGACGAGCATGAGCATGAGCATGAGCATGAGCATGAGCATGTGCATGTGCATGTGCATGTGCAACGGAAAGCTTGGGATCCAACTTGAGGCTGATTCAATCACAACATTTTTTATATTTATTGTCAGCCTCTTTTTTAAAGGTGCTATTGATAACATTGATAACACTCAGACACTAGATGTTCCATTCTCCCTCCCCTGTTCCATTGCATTTACTTCACAACAAGTCATTGCCAGACACTCACCATCAGTCTCAGGAATTTATCTGATTTTTTCCACATTAACTGACGACCCAGAGATACCACATGATACCAATGTCGTTTTACTACTGGCTCACAAGCCTTGTTAGAAGTGGGAACCAGACGTCAGATATCTTCCACAGACATGAACAAAACATTCAATTTGAATTTTTTTCAGGAAAAGCCATACTTTTATTCGGCACCTTTCTAAAGGCTCTGTGGATGTATTATTATTTTTTAAAAAATGTTGTCTACATAAAAATGTTATCATTAAGACCTTTAAACTCTTCTTGATAGATCAGTGTAAAACAGCCAATAGGAACACTCTCTCTCTGAAATGACCTGTGATTGGCCAAAGTCTCCTCTCACGAGCTAGTTTTTCTAAAGGAGGAGCAGAAGTCTAGTTTTCTCTCAGACCACTTGAATACTTACAATATGCTGAGAGGTTATTATAGAATCTTTGCCCAAAGACGCAAACAAAAAAAAACTGCCTACCCCAGCTTTAAAACACAAAAAGATACTCGTATTGCAATGAAGAGAGACAGAGAAAAGCAGCAAATCTCTTTACTTTGGAGCAGCAAATGTTTTGTAGTTTTGCTCTGAAAACAAAATGACTTATATGGGTTGGTTGATAAACGAATTGATTTATTAACTGATCATTTTGGCACTACCCTAGAAAAAGAGTTAATGATCGTATTATGTATTATCATGTTTAGGACTAAAAGCTGATTAGTTGTGTAGACTAGCTCAAAATCAAAAACTGTCATGGCCATTTTCAAAGGGGTCCCTTGACCTCTGACCTCCAGATATGTGAATGTAAATGGGTTCTCTGGGTACCCACGAGTCTCCCCTTTACAGACATGCCCACTTTATGATAATCACATGCAGTTTGGGGCAAGTCATAGTCAAGTCAGCACACTGACACACTGACAGCTGTTGTTGCCTGTTGGGCTGCAGTTTGCCATGTTATGATTTGAGCATATTTTTTATACTAAACGCCATACCTGTGAGGGTTGGCATTTGGCATTGTTAATTGATTTCCAATAATAAATATATACATTAAAGCAGCATAAAGCAGCATATTTGTCCACTCCCATGTTGATAAGAGTATTAAATACCTGAAAAATCTCCCTTTAAGCTACATTTTGAACAGATAAAAAACAAGAGATAAATTTGCAATTAATCGCGATTCAATTTTTTAAACTAATGACAGCCCTATTATATATTCCACACTTCGCACCCAACGTGTTTAAGCTGTCTAGCCTTCTTCAGCTGACACCAAACTAATGAAATCATCCAAATCTAAACAGACAGTTAGCTTAAAAACACTGTGTTTTCTAGGGTCTAGAAACATGAGAGAAGAGTCACAGTTGACTAGAAGTGCAGGCATCGGTGTCCTTTAGGTGGCGAGCAACAACAAAGTTTGTGAAGTCTTAAAAGGGAATTGCCAGTGACAGAGGAGGAGGAGGAGGAGGAGGAGGATGAGGAGGATGAGGAGGAGGATGAGGAGGAGGTGGAGCTCCACATGTTCACCTCCTCTCTGTTTGACACAGATGAACCTGCTCTGCTGCATACCTGCAGGGAGCTGGGCCATGCAAACACAAAACATACACACAAACATACACACACACTTCGATGCCAACCAATCAGTGTGCGGGTTAGACTGAAGTACAAACGTGCGAGTTTGCACATGTACAACATGCCCATAAAAACAAACAAAGAGAACACCTACCTCTTTTCTACTTCCTCGTCCATTCACTTATTAGTTTCACTGGTGCAAAGTGCCACAGCAGTGTTTTACTGCTTTACACGTTACTGGGAGGCTACCAAGTGACTTGTTGCATAACATGAGTAGGAAATGTTTCTTAATATTTCCCTCTTTGGCAACACCCTTACTATTTCTCTCTACACTTTTTCTTTCACATGTGGGACACAGGTATCATCTCAAAATTTGACTGCCAAGGAAAGCCATCATAATTTTGCAAACTCTCCGAGATACTTTTAGCATGGTGGACAACAAGAAACAGCAATATTTACCACAGCAAGAATCCCAAATATCTAACTTAATCTATATTTGGGCAAAAGGTTTAATTTAGTCCAACATTTAAGACTCATACTGTAACAAATATGCATTCAAAGTTTTTCATTTTGAGTGAATTTAACTTTCTTTTGTCAGAAATTAAACTACAAAAACTAAATTTGGTGCCTTGCTTTTGTCACTTTCTTTAAAGTCATGATCATTTCATTTCAGTATCAGATAAAGTCTTGGATGAAAGCAGTTACTGGCATAATAGGTGCTACAAAATGAGCAGTGAAACCAGTCAGGAGAGTGTGACGTAGCCTGTTCGAAACTGGAAGATAGGAGGTTGTATTAAAGAGGAGTTGTGCACATGGAAAATGGCCGGGCTATTTTTCCAGATAAGATTACATCACAGATACTAATAACACATTCACAATGCCTCTATGGCTTAACCAATCAGCTGTATGATGGCTATTTTATAGACCTGTATTTCCTACTTAAGGTCTAAAGGTCTTATACATGTCGTGGAGGGGAGGGGGGGGGGGGTATTGAGTACGTAAGAGAGGGGGTAAAAGTTGCAGAAGAAAGTAAATGTTCAGTATACAAAGAATTAACCAGGAGCACAAAAAGATCAAACGTTGCTATCCTCAAGAGACCCTGAAGAAACTCAAGCTTAGAAAATACACGTCCATTATGGTGTCCCGTTCAGTCTGGTCTGAGGTAACCTCACGCAATCTGACTGAAATGAATAATAGGGAAGAAAAGCAAACCACACACAAACACACTGCCAGTCAACACAAAAAGGCCTTGAAACACTGGCACCACCCAAAGCAATTACACAACTCCAGAGCAACGCAGGGAAAACCCAGTGAACAGCCTGAGGTGAGTTTGAGCCCTGAGTGACCTCATCAAGCTCAGAGTCAGGAAGCAGTGACCTCAGGACACTTCACAGCGAGCTATATCCAGATTGAAACTAACTAACACACATTACACTTCCCTGTGTCTGTTTTGGGACGATATCTGTTATGTTCACACATTCCTTTAAATAGAAAATGAGAGGACGCTTTTGAATCGTGCAAGAAATGAGTAAATCAGAGAACAACAAAAATACAAAGAGGAAAAAGAAGAAAACATGTCACATTGTACTGTATTAAACAAGATAATGACATTTTAGATCAGGAAAAAAAACAATGGGATACTAATTATTGTTATTTTTTAATTTGACCCGGAAATGAGTCAGCATTTTAGCACTTCCAGTTCCCTCGTCTGGAAGTCAGTAGGTTTTTAGTTAGATGCCTGTAATAAGGTCTGTGGTTAACATAAGCTGAAGAGATTTTAAAATGTTGTTCAACGACATAAAATGCATCAATAAATACCCCACTTTTGAATTTTGAAGCCTTAATGTGTCTTTAAAAAGGCGGTTGCTACCTTGTGCCTAATGACACTACTAAATGTCATTACGCCGACTCGTCCTCCTTTACAGCGGCGTTTATTCTACTCGTGCTCATGTGACCGTGGTGTAGTTCGCTTATAGCCTAACGTTAGCTTTTTACTTCTGGTGATTGCATTCACACTTCAAAAATCATAGATGTGGTGTTCATTTGTAGAGATTATTTTGCAGAACTAAACGTGTAAGTGTCAAACATGTGTTTGCCACAGAGCTGATTTTCTACAATAATCCAAAACCCAATGGAACAATCCCATTGGCTTTTAGTGGAGGGAACCAGGGCGATGCTAACTTCCTGGTTGGCATACAAAAATACGTCATCCATGAAGCGCTCTATTGGAACTGAAATCTCCACCAGTGTTGGATACAACTGATTTAGGGTGGCAACTAGGGCTGAATCAGATAGATATTGGCACTGATCACCACATTTGATCAAATTTTGATTAAAAAAAGTCTCTATTGGATCCAATTCAATCCCTTTAAGACTGACCTACATCAGATAAATACCAATATTGTATAGATAAGTATGTATATGTATTTTTATTCGACAAGTAAGTAGCCATGATGAATGACTTCTTGACTAATAATAACCACTTTGTGCATGTTGTAAGAATTTAAATTTCCACAAAACATACACATTATAACTATACGTGTAACATCTACAACAAATGAATACTGGGTCATTTAACTGAAAAATTAAATGACAATTAATTACACAAAAAGAAAAAAATATTTTTTTTATCCAGCCCTAGCTGCAACTAATCTTTTTTTATTATCTATTAATTTATTATTTAATAATAGAACATAGTGAAAAATGCTATTCATAAGTTCTGAGACAACCAACAGTCAAAAATCCCCAAATATCAAATTTACAAATATTTAAAATCCAGAAAATCAGCAAGTCTTTACATTTCAGAAGCTGAAACCAGCAAATACTTGTTGTTTTCTGCTTGATATGTTACCATTGATTATTTGATTGTTTCAGTACTAATGCAGGGTTCACACTACACCAGAATCAAGACCAGTTTAGGCCTGAAAAAGCTGCTTTGTTCTTTGAGGGCCTACACAGTTCAGATCAGAGAGAAGCAATGTACGGTGCCCTCTTTTACATGATCCCACCTGAGTTTAGCATCACTGAAGTCTGTCAGAGGAGTGGGTCCAGAGAGAAATCCTGGTCTGGTTCTGAATCTATCTCTGATCTACTTGTGTCTCTAGATGAGCTGCAAATGGGTCAAATGTAAGAAACAGCAGGAGGGAGAGAAAGAAAGTCAGAAAGTGATGCAGGAAAGAAGAATTCAGAGAAGCTGCCCGGAGAGGAAAACACCATTTATGCTACACAACATCTGGTTGTTATCATCATTTTAACATACAGTCAAAACACCCTCCAAATTCAGTGGAACCACAAATAGTGGAATATAAAAGTCTGGGTCATGGGTTAAGTTTATGCACATGAATAGAGTTTATCCATTATGGTATATACTATATATCAAAGATCTGCTTATGGGTCATTGAGACTTATTGTCAAACATTTAGAGTACTTTGTGATGCAGCCTGGTCTCATTGTGTTTAGAAATAACATCCATGAGACGTACGGATGAAAGACAATCATTGTCTAAAAGCAGAAGTTTTTTTTAAAGATAAGCACAATTAACCGCCCAGCCCACATTACTTCATAAATCCACTGTTACATTAGGGCTGGGGCGATACGCTTATCTCCCAGTTCAATGCTATCGTAATACTTGGGTGTCGATTCAATATGTATTGCAATTTTTAAGTATTGCGATTGGATTTTTTTGAGTTATTGTGACTTTTTTAACACTAGACCGTGGGGGAAAGTTGAATCATACACTAAGGGACTTATACTTAGGAAAATATCTAAATGAATACCGTAAAAATGTTGGATTTTCAGCATGTATGTAGTAAGAGATGTCCTAAAGTCAAATATATCAGGATCATTGTCAGGCATTATTTATTACAATTCTTCCAGCAACCCAAAAATCAAAGAATAAAGACATTTCCCTCACAAACTAGTGCTATTTTCTTTTTAATTTATAAGAGACATGTAATGTTTTATACTTCTGGTGAATATAATCCATCAATCTTATTTCCATAGATGTATTTTGTATATACAGCTCCCTTTGTTAACACCTTATTGTAAAAACCAGACATCCATGGTCAGCTCCATCGGGGCCATTTGACTGTATTTACTGTAAATTTCACTATATGGGTGCTCTACAGTTGTAGCGTTGGCCCATTTGACCGCGGAGATGAGAGCGACGGCCGGCTCGACCGCACGTTATCGTAATACAATAAGGTTTCCTGTCCGTGACAGAGTTAGCATGCAGCTTTAGCCGTGATGTCTAGCTCTGCTTCTCCTGTCAATGTGTGAAACCCAAAGTGTTTCCATCCTTTATAGATGTGTAGTGTTTACCACGCTGGATTGTTGATGGTTCAAGTCGTATCCACGCAGATCCGTTGCCGTTTTCTGCTTTGTAGTTTCAGTTCGCTGCGGTTTGTTTAGGTTTTTGACGGATATGGAACGGATATGACGTCGCGTTACTCAGACTACAACAATAAAAGCGGTAACTTCATTCTACCTCCCCATAGACTCAAATGAAGCAAATATATCGATTCTGGTATTAAAAAAATCTATTTCAAAATCGTAAAAAAGAAAAATGGCGATACATAGGTCAACTGATTTCTTTCTTCCCACCCCGCATGTTACAGCAATGAACCCTGCTGGAGCTCCATGTGTTTTAGTGGGTGTTCAGACTGGAAACTACGCTGAGGGAACACCATTAAGACAATTGAGTACAATCCAGGAAGTCCAGTTGGAATAACAAATCCATTAGATTGAATGTTTAAACCGCTGTGCAGTGTTTTGGCATATAGTCATACAGAATATGTGGAAGGATTTCAATGATCTGAAAAGTTGTCACAGTGCAAATTATTTAATTTTTCATTGTGACTGCAGTTCTATGGGCGTTGGCCAATGCAGCCCGTTGCCAGATGATGTTGCATTGCACTGTGGCAAGAGTTGCTGGAGCCCTCTGCGTTGAAGCTCATTCAAATCAATGTTTTTGTCCACCTCTGTGATTTCAAAGCAATATGTCACATCTTCCACAGTGTATGACTCTGTAGGGACTGATTACAGTTGACTGGATTGCAGGACTAAATGTACAAAAGCACAAGAGTGACACATAAGTGAAAAGTGATCAGGGTTGGCACTGCCCATATGAAGGAGGAAATGAACTTTTCCAGATGTGTGCATGTGTTTCTTTTTATAAAGTGTATGAGCATGTAAGCAGCTGTCTGGACGCTCTGCCCTCTCCACAGGGGACAGAGGGGTATTCCCTGCAGGCTGGGACATAACGCCTGAACTCACAGTCACCCTTTTTGAACAGGGAATCTAATTTTGCTTTAGTTTTCAAAAACCTTACTGACATTTTCAACCATACAGATTTAAAACAAGTGAGTGGGAAGTAGTTTAGTGTTGCTCACTGACATCTCTCCCCTCTCCAGGCTGCAAGCTTTTCCCACAGTGAGACACACTTTTTTAATAGTTTAAAAATGGCTGTATAACATATCTCAGAGTCGACTCAGCCTTATATGATCGGTGCTGCGGTGATGTTGTTTTTCGAGGCCACACAGCAGAACCAGCTTGAGGGAACACAGAGCAGCGAGGCGGCTGACAGCCTCGACCCAATGATTAATCCTCTAATTCCATCTACCTGACTGCTCACAGCTAATGACGCTAATTCACCTAGTGCGGTGGTTGGCTGGAGTCTGGAGGGTCTACTAAGGACAGCTGGCATATGTGTGTGTGTGTGTGTGTGTGTGTGTATATATATATATATATATATATATATATGTGCGTGTGTGTGTGTGTATATATATATATATGTATACTGTATATGGAGGGTCTACTAAGGACAACTGGCATGTGTGTGTATATATATATATATATACTGTATATATACTGTATATATATATATACAGTATATATATATATATATATATATATATACACACACATATATATATTTATGTATATAAACATATATATATCTACACAGGGAATGATGATCCAAAATTAAGTACTAATATATATATATATATATACACACACACGTATACTGTATATTCTTTTATTTTAGTACTTCATTTTGAATCATCATTCCCTGTGTAGATATTATTAGTTATTATACGTTATTTTGTCTAGGCAGTGGGGGGGGGGGGGGGGGGGGGGGGGGAGTGAAAATGTTCTATGTCAAATATTTGTGAACTATGCCCTTTTTATTAAATACAAATATTATTTAAAAAAATTGCATTTTCTTTCAGTGGCTAAGAAGAGAAAATGTTTTCAGAAAGCTCCCAATGGAAGAATGAAATCCTTCAGTACAAGTTAAATCAGAATCATCCAAATGAGAAAGATAAGGTTCGTCTTTCACAACAGAAAAGCCTCAGACTTTAGAGATTAGCCTATCTGCTGCTGTTTTGGTTGTATCTCTTAGAAATAAATGACCGACCACATCACAACAGGCTTTCAGACAGTATCTAAATCACCACTGATGGAGGTTTACATCCTGACGCCTGTTATCTCAGTCCAGCTCTGTTGGTCCAACATAGCTGAGGAGGATGAAGATATGAACTCCTGCTACTTGGTTAATGCCAGGCTCACCTGTGCACCGGTTATCTGAATCTGTTCATCCTGAGCTCCCTATGTAGATAGAAACGGCTCATTCTAAGGTCACCAAAACACAACCATTCTTATTATCAGGTGATTATACATTAAAGAGAACATACTTATTAATGATATATTCCATTTCTGCCAATAGATCCCCCTAAATGTTACATACTGGTCCTTTAAACCTATACCATCTACTTATCTTGGGATGGTGCGGCTCAGCACAGCTCTCTGTTTTACATTCACACTCTCAGGCATAAAGGAGGGACCGTTCTCTTTATTAGAGCAGCTTGGTGTTCAATGCCTTGCTCTAGAGCAATGTGAGCAGTTTTCATTTACTTTTCACCCAGATCTATCCCAGCCGGTCTGGGGATTTGAACCAATGACCTTCTGTGCCCCACTAATGTACAGCTGCTCTCCAGTGTCTAAGTTTGAGCCAGCAAGCTGACCTAGAAAACCAAAAGAGCAGCAACTATGTTAGCAGAGAAAGTTTCCTGTTGGGACAAATGAATTGTTGATGCAATAAGAAAGAGATCCTTAACAAGAAGAAGAAAAATAAACAGTTATGCATAACACATTTTTTATGTATTTTTTCTGACTTTTCTCAAATATTTACTTTTTTTTATGTGAAATACTGCAGTTTTACCTCGTCAGACCGCTATAATATATTTAAATAAATTAAACAATCACTCTTGGTTAATTCTTTGGTCAAGCTGCTCAAATCTTATCGACATATACCACCTGTTATGAGGTGAGTAGGTTATAAAGGCTCACAAGATGAAAAGGTTGTCTAAAAGCGACTGTGTGATAATGGATGACGTATTTTTGTAGGCCAGCCCATAAGTCAGCCACACAGTCACCCTGGTACCCTCGAAAAAATAAAAACTGGGTTTTGGATTATTGCAGAAAAGAAAAGTTTTGTTCAGAAAGATAATCTCTGCAAATGAACACCAGTTTTATGAATTTCGAAGTGTAAATGCAATCGCCAGGAGTAAAAAGCTAACGTTAGGCTATAAAAGAACTACACCACGGTCACACGACTTCATGTCACCACTACTAAGCTAAAGGCGGACTAGTGTTTAGCGTGATGACGTTTAGTAGTCTCATTTAGCCGCTTGTTAGCAACCGCCTTTTGTAAGACACGTAAAAGCTTCAAAATTCATGAGTGGGATATTTACTGATGTATTTTATATCGTTGAAGAAAACATTAAAATCTCTTCAGCTTGTGTTAAACACAGACTGGATTTCAGGCATCTAAATAGAAACCCATTCAAAGAACCTATTGACTTCAAGACGAGGGAACTGGAAGTGCTAAAATGCTAACTCACTCCAGGTTTGAGGACTCATTCCTGCAGCACTCTATTGGACTACTTCTGAAAACATGCAGGTGTGTTGTGTTGTTTTTTTTACTTTTGAATGCGTTTCTGCCAGGATGTATTTTCATGGTTAAAGTGACAAATAAGGAAATGCCACAGACAAAGCGAGCAGAAGGGGCGAGAGAGTTTACACAGACAACATTTACTCCTCATTGTCAGCAGCAGTGAATGTCAACAGAACATCATGCCAAGCATTTCCCACTGAATAGGAAATGGGAAAATGTGGGTTAGAGGTTAGAGGAGACGGTGAGAGAGAACACCTGCAGCCTGCTGCACCTGTCCACTCCTTTCTCTCAGCCTTTTACTGGAGCACTGTACTGTACATCACCGTGCTGCATCAGTACAGCCACCACCTGACCTCTCAAGCTCAAACATCATTCTAGCCTGGTACAGTCTGACCTCAGGCACACATCTGAGAGGACCAGTGCTCGTGGGCCAGCACTTCTTCATTTTACTCCTTGGCGTACTGTGACTTTTTCTTGTTCTCACAAGCTGCAGGTACTCTTTTCAGCCCTCTCCATTTCTGGTTCTCTGGGAGATTCATAATGGCGCAGCGCCAGCGTTTTTGTACCGCGCCTCATGAGCCGCATGAACATAAAAACAATGTGGGGAGCTTCTGAAAAGCCGGCGTACGGCATGGAGGAGTGGGGGGTGAGAACGAGGGTGCTGCAATTTATCAAAACAATGTTCACGTCTTTTTTGTAAAATAATTAGTGAATTGTTCGTCATAACTTTTTTCATTTGTGAACGATATAATTAATGAAACATTATTTTAAAGTTTTCTGAATCTGCTCTTTTTAAGCTTGTCGCAGTAGTCGGTGGTCGTCTGGCACACGCCGATTACATTACATACCCAAAGCAAAAGTGCATATTTGGCAATATTTCAGATTTAAACCCAATGCTATAAGGGAACCATCACGTTATGAGTCCATCACTGTGAGGAGGACAGCGCGGTCACATCCAGCGCAGGGTGGAAACCTGCAGCCCCGCAGCGAAAGCTGGACTGGGGAGGCCAGACACACCGCCACCCGACGTTAAAGATCAAAGTAAGCGCTACATATATTGACTGTCATCTTTGTGACGTGTATGTAATCGGTAACACTGGTGTTGTCATGTGTTTATTGACTGGTGGGAAAATTTTCAGAAAAATTAAATGTTCATATCATAATTTAACTAGTAATAATAATGGTCCAAAATGATGTACAACTGCATAGTTTTCAGTCAAAAATCTTCTTGAGGGAGGACCCCCAAACCCATCATCTCCTAGTATCCTTTATTCACTGTAAATGTGTCTCTTTATCCTGCTGTATAATACAAAAGAGCATCCTGACTAGTTACTGCTCCTAAAACCTCAATGATACCCGACTATAGGCTACAGATAAGGCACAGGAAAGCACTTTAACTATTAACACTAAACACACCACCTGAACCCTATAATGTTACAGCTGGAATATTATTGGAGTATTATAGGCCTACTATAATAGATGCGTAGTTCCGGTATAATAATAGCAACTAGAATGGCACTCGGAGAGTTAATCCTGACCATGATCCGGATCGCCACCAAAATCTAATGCCACACCCAACCCCTCCAAAACATTTCATTCAAATCTATCATGGACATTTGGAGTAATCCTCCAAACGGACAAACCAACCAACCAACAAACAAAGCAACCAACTAACAAACCAACCAACCAACAAAGCAACCAACTAACAAAACAACCAACCAACAAAGCAACCAACTAACAAAACAACAAAGCAACAAAGCAACGGCGGTGAAAACATAACCTCCTTCCTAGGCTTCAGCCTTGGCGGAGGTTATAAAACCACAGCGGATTAAGACTAGAAACAGTATAACATGCTTAAAGAAATAATGAATAAATAGAAATAAGTCGCAACAGATTGCTGATACTGACCGATACACACACCAAGTGAATAAGAGAGTACTGGCACTTATTTTTCCCACTTCAAGCACTGGAGAGGACAACAGGCTTCTGGAAGCAAAAAGCATTGAACTCACTGTCAGACATCGTTTAACGTTTGAGTGCCTAATTTGATTAACCAGACCTCTGATTTGATTTGAAAGTGGTGAGGCAGATGGCTGCATACATGTGGGCGTGCGCATGTATGCATGTGAGCATGTTGTAATCCCTCTGTGGCAGACAGGGCATGCAGCACATGCACTTCATTTCCCATTCAGCAGCACATTAGAGAACACAAGCAGGAACACACAGCCTGGAGGCTCCCAACATATCAAACACTGACTCCTACCAGAAGGACCAGAACATTTCAGTTCCATACAGCATATATACCATATATCTTCAGCCCGTTCGCACCAAAGGAGTAGAAATGCCATGGTAACGCACAAAGCGTTAAGCGTGCAATAAGTACGCCTTTCTTGATTTACACGTATTCTGTACTGACTGCAATGTAAACGCATCCACGTATAAATGCTACGCTAAGAGTTAATGACATAGTATAAAAAGCGAGAAAGACCACTTATGGTGGAGGGGGTGGGGAGGTGGATGGGTCCAACAAACACCAGACTTTTAACCAGGGGATCGCTGCTCAAGATGTTGTTGACCACTGTTTTGTTTTGTGAGTTACATAAGTGACGATTGTCACGTTTTTTTAAGCCCAACCAGGACTTTTTTCCTAACCCTAACTAATTAGTTTTCTTGCCTGTTAGTGTTTTTTTTGCCTAAACCTAACTGCGGACGTTTGCGTGGCGAACAAATGACATGAAAAAACGCTAAAATGCCTACTCATGACTCGCAGAATGTCCGTGTAATGTCGTGGCATTTAAACACCTTCCTGTGTCTGGCCTCTCCGGTAGAAGCTTTTGCTGCGGGGGTCTACCTGGCGCCGCTGCTCCGTGCACACCGGCTGTGACAGCTGTGACGGCTCCATCCACCTCGCGGCGATTACCTCATTAACGTTATGGTTCCCTTATAGCGTTGGGATTAAATGTGAAATATTGCCAAATAGGTGCGTTTGCTTTTCGCTTCGACAGTAAATCCTCTGCCTCCTGCTCCTACTCCTGCTACTCTGAGCTGACGGACCAGATGCATTCACGGTCAGTATGTAGTGTCCGTCGTCTGACTATCGATTGATAACATGCCGCTGATACGCCAAAATGAACAAAATGGGTCAATCCTTTTTATTTATTACTTAAAGGCTACATGCCTTGGTTTTTAGTAATGTTCAAATGTTTTTAATAAAAGAGTGCGTGTTGAATTACAGTACAGGGGATTTATTGTTGTTGTTTTGTTTTTTTGTACCGTGGTATTGGTATCGAGAATCATGGAAATACACTGGTATTAGTATCGACTACTAGATTTCTAGTATCGTGACATCCCTAATTCAACCGGCTGAAATGAATCAGATTAATGTCCATCACAAAATGAATCAAATCTACTTATAAGACTCTCTTTTATTCAACAAACCTTAACTGGCAGCTGAGAGGAGCTGGAAGCAACTTGCCACTGAATTTTAGAAACGGCGTACTGAGGAGTTGAACACATTCGTTTCCTTCCAAGCTCATCCTGTCAGATCACATTACAACAGACACAGCTGCACTGTTGAGCAGCCTGACCCAGCTGGGCAACACTGAATGGGTTAAGATGAAACCCAGTGGGGGAGGAACAGAACTGAGTATTATTCCTTCAAAACACAGACACAGGTCCTTTAAGGCCATCAGTTCAAATGTGCTGGATGTCCATTCATGAACATGAATGAGGCTCTAATGGCCATTAACCCAGCAAACAGGGACACAACACAGCCATGATGCACTGAGTTCAGCACAGAGGAACTGACAAAGATAAAAGGAGGGAATTATCCAAGTAGACTTTAGATTTATTCAAAGCTACATGGCTTGCCTCGAGTGAGGCCACCAGCTGAAATACACTCATGTTGTCCACCAACTGGACCGTCCTCAAAAGGACAAATCATAACGGGACTTCACCCACGATGAGGTGTCAAAGTCAAAAGTAGAGTTCCCTTTATTTACACAAACTGTGGGTTATAAAAGTGAAACCCTCAGGAGACAAAAACATGGAGGATATCATGAAATCATTTATAGGAAGAGTCTCTTCGTACAAAGCAGTGACAAATCAAAGTGCCCTTTTCTTTGGGCTGTATACAACTTCCATTCTTTAAAGTAAAGTTTTCCAAAACATGACTAACCTCCTTTTCTGTTTGTCACACAGTGTCCCCATTATTTCCTAAATCTGTTACTGCAGCAGCACTCTTCCACAATCTTACCTGAGTTCCTTGTACCGTCATCCTTTTGCCCAACAGCCTTTCATAAGACTGAAGTCATGTAAACATTAGCTTGACATTGCAAACAAAAAAGTAGGCTTGTCAAATAAAATATATATAATAACTAGGGCTCTCAATCGATTCAAATGTGTAATCTCGATTGATCGCACGATTGTCCATGATTCATTGTGATTAGGGATGTTAATAATTAACCGTTTAACCCTTAACATACATTAAGCATTTTAACCGATTAAACAGTTATTTATAAATGTATAAACATCATTCTCACTGTGCAATATCATTTTTACCACTTGTACAGTTAAGTTAATAGTCTGTTTATTGTCAATACTGTTTATATTGTTCCTATTTTTATATTTCCTTCTATTAAATTGTTCATATTTTGTTTCACTTTTGTTTTGCTTTTTGCACCGTGTTGTGTCTTGTTTTTTACCAATGCTTCTTGTTTTTTCACTAT
This sequence comes from Sebastes umbrosus, assembly GCF_015220745.1. Lineage (NCBI taxonomy): Eukaryota > Metazoa > Chordata > Actinopteri > Perciformes > Sebastidae > Sebastes > Sebastes umbrosus. The sequence continues at coordinate 5,117,111 of NC_051280.1, read as the reverse complement.
CCCCTTTGCTGCTGTACACTGCAAATTTCCCCACTCTGGGACTAATAAAGGAATATCTTATCTTATCTTAAAAGAAATATTAAATATTAATTAAAAGCTGAGTAAAACTCAGAGGAGCTGCTCGTCACTTAAAGGAGAAAAGCTTGTCCACCTTAAAAAGCCCACCTTAAGAGAGTCGGAGCCGGAGTTGCAGGATACAGGAAGTTGGCTTTGGTCTCTCAAAGCTCACTTGAGCGGAGCAGAGGAGTTGTAGTTTTTATTCACCAACAAATAAACTGAACACACACTGTTACACCTACGTTCACAGCTAGAACGCCAACCTCACACTCACACACGGTCTGTCGGACACACGTTAAAGTTACGCCGCGCTGACAGACCTTACTGTATGTGTGTGGCAGGAAGCCACCGGCAACGCTAGAGCTGCTAACGTAGCAAAACACACACAATGTTTGTCGGACAGTCGCTATCGTTAAGCCGGGCAGACTCACAGCTGACAACCTGCTAAACTAAACTAAATGATGCGGTGGAGACTTTTACTGAGAACGTGGCTGCATGTCCGCGACACTACAGAAAGCACCGTGGCTGCTACAGTAACTCGCATGTATATATTTATTACTGGAAATCAATTAACACAAAACAATGAGAGATATTGTCCAGAAGCCCTCACAGGTTCTGCATTTAGCATAAAACAATATGCTCAAATCATAACATGTCAAACTGCAGCCCAACAGGTAACAACAGCTGTCAGTGTGTCAGTGTGCTGACTTGACTATGACTTGCTCCAAACTGCATGTGATTATCATAAAGTGGGCATGTCTGTAAAGGGGAGACTCGTGGGTACCCATAGAACCCATTTACATTCACATATCTGGAGGTCAGAGGTCAAGGGACCCCTTTAAAAATGGCCACGCCAAAATTTAGCGTAAGTTTGGAGCGTTATTTAACCTCTGTCGTGACAAGCTAGTATGACATGGTTGGTACCGATGGATTCCTTAGATTTTCTAGTGTCATGTGATGCCAGTATCTTAGCTAGCTGTAAACCGGAGTGAGCTACAACCTAAAAATGGGAAGTTGCGTTAATACATTAAAGAAGTTAGTGGCGTTAAAACTAATTTGCGTTAACACATTATTATTGCATTAACTTTTAACAGCCTTAATAATAACTCATCTCTGCTGTTCTTTAATACCACACTCTTTCATGTAAAGATAAAGAACACCTAAGCAGATAACAATCTGGTATCTCACTTGTCAAGACCTTTAAGTGACCCCTGTAAAAGTGAAATAATTACTCAATTAACTGATCGAGAGAAAATTATCCTGCAACTAATAATCCATTAATCATTCAAATCATTTTCAGATGAACTGGTTCCAGCTTTTCAACTGTGACTTGGTGCATTTCTTTGTCTCACATGATAATGGCTTGAATATCTTTTCTGATGTCTTACAGACCACACAATTAATAAATGAATGAACAAAAATAATTGGCAGAATAATTCATAATAAAAAAAATTAGAACTTGTGACCCCTGAGACTTCAATTCACAACTGCTATCTGACCATGAAGAGATAACAAAGTTGAAATCCATTATTCATCATACCCCTAAAGACTATATCAAGGACGCCTGGAGGTCAGCAGACCCTCAGCAACAATCACAAACACCATCCCTACATCAGTCTCGTAGCTTTAGTTTAGTGCCCACAGCAGCTTCTTCCCACTTCACGACTCATGAAAAGACACATTATTTTCCTTGATGCATTAATAATGGCTGTGAGGCCAAAAGTGTGGGTCAGAAGTCAAATGCCAGCAGAGCTGATTGCAGAGGCGGTCTGAGGGACTTTAGGTACATGAAACACAGCCTGGACTATGTCATATATGATGACTCAACGTAGCCAATAAAGTTCCCTAATAAAGGAGTACAACTGGGCCGGTACCAAAGATTTGAGGACTGGAAGTGCTGGGAGGAAGTTAAAGAGATGTAAGATGAAACACACAAACAAGCAGAGAATATGATTCTGTTAATAGAAATGAACGGTAGTTATGTATTCCAAGCCCCGACACCGTGAAACAGAATCTGACCCCCCAAAAAAAGCTTTATATGGTTGTACAAATAATGGAAACACTAAAGGTCAGGCACAGACGGAACAGTGGATGTCGTACATGAGTGGGCGCTGGAAAAGAGTGAGTCACGCCTGAGACATGACACAAGTGGCCTTTTTACTAACAGCGCGAATCATAGCAGAACCCAGAAATTAAGGGATTACTGTAAGTGAGATGAATATGTTACTTAAGAAAGAGAATCGTGTTACAATACCTCTAACCCTGATGGCATTCCACCTCCCTCACAGACTTGGTTTGAGTCAGAAATGTGCTTTCACAAAACTAATTTCCATTGAAACATGGTTAAAACAAGTATTTGTTCACCTTCAGGCCACAGTGTCAGAATTCCGCACCAAATTAGTCCACTTTAACAGCTGTCCACTTTAACAGCTGTCCACCTTAACAGAATAGAACAGCATCAGTAACACTTGTTAAGAACAGCTACAGTAGTAGATCAAATCATCTTCATTTGACTGGTGCATAGACTGTATAGAAGAAGTGGACGTTGTCACCATGACGTCACTCACTGGTTTGTGGACTGTCGTTTTGAAGCCTTGAGTTTGGCATTTTGGTCGTCGCCATCTTGGTTTTTTGCAACCAGAAGTGACACAAGAGGGTGGAGCTAAGAACAACCGAACACTGAATAAGACATTTTCAGGCGAGGTTATAATTAACTGTCATGAAGTGAAAACACACAGTGAAAGGGTTAAAGTTGTAAGACGAAAACACAGACAACTCCCAGAATGGACAACGTTGTAGTAGCGACCTGTCAATCACAAGGTAGCGCCGCCCTAAAGCATCCCCTGATTTATGGTCTATTTGACTATAAATGGGACCATCATTTACTAAATGAACATCATGCTGTATTGAAGAAGACTTGAAACTAACAATTGAGACCATAAACTCATGTTTACTGAGGTAACAAATCAAGAGAGAAGTAGGCTCATTTTCTCATAGACTTCTATACAAATCAGACTTCTTTTAGCAACCAGAGGAGTCGCCCCCTGCTGGCTGGTAGAGAGAATGCAGGTTTAAGACACTTCCACATTGGCTTCAATTCTCAGAACCAGAAGTTGCCCACTGGACTGGTGTTAATTCCCCAATCTGGTAGCCCAAAACAACCCTGCAATTCTGTATAAAATGGCTGGATAGTGAGCTGAAACATCAGCGAAGTACTCATTTTAATTCCTGTTTCTTATGCTGCTAAGCTTTAGTAGAAAAATAAACCGCCTGCTTTTAAGAGGTCAGTGCAGCGGTGGCCTGATTGGGTTAACTAGGTTACTGGCTTGAGATAAATATAGGATATTCTTACTGATGGACCCAGTTGCATTTTAAGCAAACTGTGCTTTATTTAGAAAGCCAACAGACAGATATGGGAGGAGATACGGCAATTCATCTCTTGTACTGCACTTCATTACACTGAGAAGCAGTACTACTGACTGTTGATGTACTCTGAAACGTAAACACAGACTTTTAGCTGATTGAGACAGAATAAAAGGGCCACACACTTTGTTATGATGTAAAGTTTTCCTTCCGTATCACTGGTGTTTGCCGTGATACCATGAAATGAGCACTCAAACTTCCTGGAAAACTCTTCAATGGTGATGTCATGTTGCACTAGTGGCTGGAACTAAAAAGTCCAACCAATGAAGTCATCAACAATCCCACCTTTCTGTTTGTGCTATTAAATCAAACCGCTTTGGTCTCTATCACTAAGTAATAGCCCATTAGTTTACACCGATCCTTCACTGTCCTGTTTTAACAAGAAATACATCACATTTAAGAAGTAGTGATGTTGTGATACCAGGGGACCTTTAAGTGAGTAGGAAGTAGCTCCAAACCTTAAATAATGGGTGCACGGTAGTGGCAAGGATCAATAGAAACAAAACACTCACAGATAAAGGGTCTTGTAATTCATTATGGGCACAAAGCGAACACGCCTTTATCTGTGAGTGCTGGTGTTACCTTTAAGAGAGCCAGCAAAAATCTGGGGAATGAATTCTGACAAAATTAAAGAGATTTTTTAAAGCAAAAATAACCAACATTTTATGGTTCCAGCTTTTAGAGTGAGATGATTTGCTACTTTCTCTGTTTCATATCATGTAAATTGAATTATTTGGGGGTTTTAATCGGACAAAATGAAGACATTTGAAGATGTAAACTTGCATTCTGGAATATTTGTATGGGCATTTTCCCCCTATATTCCGATATTCTGTACACAAAAAAATAATCAGCAGTTTAATAAATGATGAAAATATTGTCAGTTGCAGCCCCAATTCAAAATATAAAATCTAAAGCAAAACCCAGGATGATATGAAAACTCCAGGAGGACACTACACGCCTTCAGGTCCAGAACGCCAGTTAAACAGACTGTTTTACAGCGAGCGTAGAGGCCAGTCATTTCAATGCGGGGAAGCTGAGCAGCAGCATGCAACGACAAAATGACACAGCAATTAGAAAAAGCTCAGAGTGTAATTAAGCTTGACAATGTGCCCAAACATTCTCACTAAAGTCTTTTCACAAGGTCAACAACAGTGCAAAGTAATAGGCGGTGTGTAATGATGATGAAATGACGTACAACTAGAGTCAATCAGTGCAAAGTTAGAACAAAAGAACCTGATGCAGAGTTCCCGTCACCTGATTTATGTGTTCGGAGAACAAGTAAACTTAATGAAAACTCCTTTTACAATGCATGCCTTAGTTTCATTGTTGTTTTCTGTGGAGTAAATGTGCATCTCTCTCTGTCCATGTAGGTTATCCTGCTGGGTTTCCTGCCAGAGCCTCATTGATCATCATGTATCCCAGTTAAACCCCGGGACACTGCAGAGGGCTGCCACAATTAAAACACGCCAGATAAACATCTACTGGTTATCCATAATGAATGGGGACATGTATTTTTGTGTATGATAAATACATATGTGAGCTATTTTGTTGAGTTGTCTCTTAGTGAAATGCTCTGAGTGAATTCAAGTTGCCCTTGGTAAGCAGTGATCCAGTGTATATGTCTAGGACTTTTATTGTGAAAGGTAAGAATTAACTGCCGTTGTGAATGTGGAGGCAATAAGCGTATTTTCCCAAATTAATAAATACAAAGTACTTTGTGGCTGTTTGTGTTGTGATGCGCTGCTCTGCTCACATTCAATACTTTGTTTCCGCGCCACAACTCGTGGATTTGTCTCAATCGCTCTGCTCTCTTTCCTCTCGTCCGTCTGACAGTTTTCCTTCAGCGCAATGCATGATGGTAAAAAGTGCTCGGTCAGTGACCACCGTCGTCCACTACTTTTCATGATGCATTGTTGGATACTTTGGGTCCACTATATCCACCTTATTCTCGGGGGTATTACTGTAGAAATGATTGTGGCCGTAACTTCCGGTGAGGAAGTGTGTTGAACACGCACCCAAAATAAAAAGGGATTGTTCTTGTGAATTTGACAGTTTCCATCGCCGACCTACAGACGAGGAAGGTGGATAGGGTAAAGTAACTTATCATACATTCGGACTACACTACAACATTTAAATATAGTGAAATAAATAAAGTGAGTGATTTAGGGACACAGCCTAATTGTCTCTTCTAAAATGTTTTCTTTCTCCCCATTGGTTGTCCCTTTTGTCTCTTTTTTGTGCATCTTTTCTCACACAGCTCATTTCCCACTCTTTTAGTTCACTGGGGAATCATGTATCGACTTGTCTCTGCACACCTTAAAGAATGTGGTGAGGAGGGAGAGAGAGAGAGAAGAAATGTACTCAAATACTTTTCTCCTCCTCCAGCTACAGAGACGAGGCCACGTGTCCCAGTTTCCTTACAGCCGCTTGCCTCGACAGCGCACCTCTTTATGGAGGAGGAGGCGGAGAGTAAAGGGCAGGTATGAGGAAGGCAGAGGCAGGAAGAGAGATCCCCCTGGCTAAGGATGATCCTTCATTCAGCCTGTAGCATGTCACGACTCCTCCTTTTAAAACCACCTCGGCTCAAGTTGAGAGAAATGTCTGTGCAAAACTTATGCTGACAAGTAAAGCACTGCTGGAAGATTCAGTTTAATCAAATTTCATAATGTCAGATAAGGATTTAACTACTATTTAACTCCAGCGTTATATTTACGAGAGACATCCACCCTGAAACACTATTAAACATACATACGATACCTTCTGTAGCACTATTACCACCTTGATATACTCGTGACAATAATGAGGTAATGTCTCACTCTGTAATACATAGAATAGCAAATATATATATATATATATATATATATGACTGCTAGCTACAAACATGGATGTAAACAATGCTGGATTTAAAATACTTAAAAACAAATTGAGTTTTGCAAATGTTTTATGAGGAGGGAAATGCATCCAACACGTTTGTTAGACCTCAAGGACACACACAATGTGTTAAGGTGAGTAGCACTGGATGTAAATAAAACATTTTCTTTACAAAAAAAAATTCATAGAAGCTACATTATTAATAACGGCACTTATTCCAAATGAGTATGCAAACTCATGCAGCATGGTTTTTCTAAATCTGCCGTCTTGAGGTCCGGACACACCAACCCCGACATCAAAGAACTAGTGGCGATGAAGGCCGACCGTTGCGTCGCCTCACATTGTCTTTGTCTTGGCCTAAAAGTTGCACTCTCCATACCACAAAGACTACAGCCGACGGCCAACTACGTACGTTCTGCGTCTGTGTGAGAGGAAATAACTCTCCACACCAGCAGGTGGCGGTAGTCTGTATTCATCATTCAAAAAGGGAAACAGGAAGACCGAGTACGGCGGATATACAAGCCGTTGTTTTGATACGTTCATGAAACAAAACGGCGTCTGACGACCATTTTCACACCACTCTCTTTCACCACTTAGCTTCCTTCCAGATGTTCATGTCGTTGTGAAAATATCCGTGTATCGGAACGATCAGATTATATGAAGATGAACAATGAGAAGATCCTTCTGTGTGCCCTCTTGACTTTACTCATTGGCTTGCTTTCTTCACGTCCATTTCTCTTCTCATGCACTGATTTGCTTAAGCTGAACAGCCAATCAGAGAGATTTCTCTCACCCCCGGACGCTGCCGCAGATTCAACACGCTGAATCGTCCAAAAAAAACTCTGTCAAGGCAGTGTAGAGCTGATGGTGCAGGAAACACCCCAAACACTAGGCTGACAGAAGGCACCAAACTCACAGCTTGGTGTGTCAGGGCCTTGAGCCTTCTACTCTATGGGGTAAATATTTGAAAACTCTGAATAAAGTCCATAGACTTGTCTCAATAATTAATATTCCAACTGTAGGATAAAACTAGGTGGACAAGTGAAAAAGCAGCCGTTGAGTGAAGCACCTCATTCCAGTTGTTCCAGGTGGGTGGCTCAGTAACCAGGAAAAGACACAGAGGTTGTATTGAGAAGCTATTGTGGCAAATACTAAAAAGTGTGTATTCAGCCAGCCTGGATAAATGAAAGTCAAAATGTGGGGAGCACAAGGAAAGTGGTACAAAATGAAAAACTGCATTGCACAGGCATTGTCAGCTGCTGTAACTTGTCTTCAAAATGACTCATGGCAGTTTTCCATCAGCTGGCTTTCACTACGGGGATGAAGCAACGTGGAGATGGGAGCCCGAGATAGAAACTGCTGGCTGTGATTCCTTCAATGACCACGCACATCCTGCAAGGTCATTCTAATAGGCAGGCACGCAGGGAGGCAGAGAGGTAGAAGGAAAACAAAATTATGCAGTGGTGACAAGAATTCAAGGAGCTCTGAGGAAACACTGCTGCACCAGACAGCTATTTCCCCCTGACATGTTCCAACCTGAACCAAAAAGGGAGAATTTGCCCACGAAGCACTCAGGTGTAAGTGGTACTGAGGTTGAGAAGTACGTGGTGTAGTGACAAAAACGGAATTAGTAAAGGAAAGTCACAACTACCACAGTCTATGAATCAATCCATAAGATCACGCAGAGGTTCATTTATCTCTGTGACAGAAAGCACAGATCTTAATATTTGGTGAAAGTCATTGAACTGTTACATTAATATGGAGCTTGTTGTTGTCTAGATGGCAGAGATATAGTGTTCTCTGCAACTAAGGCACGTTAGACAAACTGTAAGAACAATCTGATAAGTGTGTTTTTTCTTTGAAAGATACAAGGCTGAAGGAGAACGACCACGTGACACCAAACAGCACAATCTCAGCATCCTGCTCTCCTAACTTTGATTATTTTGTCTAAACAAGAAGTCTCATTCATTCAGTCTCATTGTGATCTAACAATCTAGCCGGGTGGTAAAATGACAAAATCCACCGGTTCATTTGGTGTTTGGGGTAGAAGCTGGACTGTTTATTACAACGTGGATCTTATTTTGTAGTTTGTAGCCATCCGTTCTATCAGTTATGATAATGCTGTAGTCACCAAATGTATTGCTGTGCTTTGGCGACATTGCTACAACGAAGTCTTAAGGGGCAAGAACAGATTGTAGCCAAGCTAAGACTTATTTCAAAGAAACTTATGAGCACATCTCTGGTAAAGACAAGATTTAGATTTAGTCATTCTTTGTGGAGAAACTCAGTTTTACAGATCTGTTATTAAATCAATCAACTATCAGTTGACAAAATCGTATGAGTGTTAGTCGACTAAGAATTTCTTTGGTCAAGGACAGCTCTACATGCAGGTACCTGAAATCTCTGAAGTAATCCCTCATTGCAGAGAAAAACTGTCCACACAACTACAGTGAGTATGGTTGGTCTACGCTGAAGCAGGAAGTTGGTCTGTGATGGGTATTTTCAACCGTTTTGGTTCTAATTATACCCTTCGCCGTTGTCTTCTCTACCAAATAAATTAACTTAACCTGGGGTTTGATTTAAACCTGTTAGACCGCCTTAACTGCCTGTATTTCTTGTCCTGTCTGACTTCATTTTAGCAATGTTGCTGCACTTCCAGATCTTGGCAATAGAGTGGTGCAAGAATGAGTCCTAAAAGCCAGGAATGAGTCAGCATTTTAGCACTTCCGGGTCCCTCGTCTGGAAGTCAATGGGTTTTTGGTTTGATGCTTGAAATAAGGTCTGTGGTTAACACAAGCTTAAGAGATTTTAACGATTTGTTCTACAATATAAAATACGTCAGTAACTACCCAACTCGTGAATTTTGAAGCTTTTACGTGTTTGCGGCAGCTGTAGCTCAGTGGGTTGAGCCGGTCATCCTCTAACCACATGGTTGGCGGTTCGATCCCCGGCTCCTAATGTCCGCATGTCGAAAGTGTCCTTGAGGGAGACACTGAACCCCAAGTTGCTCCCCAGGCGCTTTACAGCAGCCCACTGCTCCTAAGGATGTCCTAAATGCAGAGGTCAGATTTAATTTATGTACCTGTATAATGGTTCTAATAAAGTTTAAGTTTGAGTGTCTTAAAAAAGCCGGTTGCTAACACGTGGCTAAATAACAAAGATGACAGTTGTAAAACCAAATAAATACTTGTTTATTGTTAAATGCAGAACACAGAAGGGCGATGAGGTGCTGCTTTTTTTCAGCTGAGACGCTTTGGTTACTATGATACGGAATATCTGCGTAAATAAAAATGTCGGCACAAGGCAGAGCACTTGCTCTGGATGAATGGAAGGCTGAAGCACGTAGGGAGAGAGGACGGATCCGCCGGTCTACATGTAATCATTTCTCCTCCATTGTTGTTGTTGTTCAGCACTTGTAGTCTCCATGTAGGATGTGACGGGTGGTCTTTGTGGTATTTTTCCAGCCCCTCCTCCATTGTCATTGGACGGGTTGGGTAAAAAGTGACAGTGACGAGCGCAGCGTTATACACAACTCTGCAACCAGAAAAAAAACTACCAAACGTGCAGCTATCAGTGCAGAATAGACGCTCAGTGCCTCGTCACGCTGCTGGTGTTTGTAGCAGAGTGTAAGTACACAGCGCTCCCATTGCAAAGAATTACAAAAAGAAAAAACGTGCACATATTGCAGTTATTGCGAATAATTCAATTATTAGCCCTAATTTATGCTTCAAAAATCATAAAAGTTGTGTTCATTTGTGAAGATTATCTTGCTGAACAAATCACGTAAGTATCATAAACGTCTGTTTGCCACAGAGATTATACTCCGATTATAATAATCCAAAATCCAATAGAAAAATCCCATTGGCGAGGGAACCAGTGATACTAACTTCCTGGTTAGATATGCAGCACTCTATTAACTTTGTGAGTACAATGTTATCTAAGATTGATAGGAATGGTGGCCAAAACTATAAAAAATAAGACCCAAATTGTAATACCCCTAAAGTTGTGGTTGGCAAACATTGTTTTGATGAAATAGATGTGAATAAAACACTGAACTTCTCCTAGTCGTCCCTATGCTCTGAACTCCAAGATAATCTCTCCATATCAGTGTTTTATAAAATGGCAGCACACTCTGAGTCAGGATGAACTATGTTCTTTAGCTGCCTTTCTCTGCATTGACACATTTCATCTCAAAACACAAAGCCAGAGCTGCAGAGGTTTCCATATTGGTAAGATTCAGTGACTCAGTCTCAACACCTCACTTATACATTTACTGTATCACAGTGTGAAGCAGAGCAGCAAGGAGAAGGATCACATTCAGCCCGCATTTAAACAATTACCAATTACCAGAATACAGTGAGCAGAAGGCCCGGCACAGAGGAGGTTTTGTGAAACTGACAAAAAGCATTGAGTGATTTGTGTTCACCCAAGCGTAGTAAAATCCAGCTGTCCTTGGAAAAAAAACAGCTTGCTTTATTCTATTCAGAATACCAGCCATTCACCGGGCCTGAACCTGTATTTCTGGTCTTGAACGCTAATGAACAAAAGTGTGCATCATGACTCTGGCTTCTCAGATCACAAACCTGAACAAGGTACAAAAACCTGCTCAAGTCAAACAAATTCAACGAGACAAAAGGGTATATTACGTCAGGTATTGTAAATGATCAGAAGGCAGGAGTAGGAGGAAGAGGGAAAAAGGAGGAATAACAGGCAGGCTCCTAGCATAATCTACTAATCTAATCTGAAATGGAATTATCCCAGGGGCACAGTCCAAACAGGAAGTTAAGGAGCTTTCATCCTGCAGGAGAGGAGCTGACATTAAACCAAGGAGAGCTGACAGGGTGCAGCTAATTTCCCAGCATGACTCTGCAGGTCCGTCTACTCGCGCTGTAATCTTTGTTTTATCAGAACAATTCAATGGCAGAGTTTCAGACGGTGCATTTGGGAGCCCGTTTCTTCACTAAGTTTTACAGAGAGACGCGTGAGGAGCAGGCAGACATGGCTGCACAGCTGTTTAATGACAGTTTGACAAATAAACACAAAAGCTGTAGAGGTAGGTTTGAACTCGTAGCTATATGCAGTTAAAGGTTCAACCATCCAACTATTACGCCACACTGAAAGCTACCCGTTACGCTGAGGAGTGAAGATTGCAGCAAATACTTCTAACACTCGCCTAAACATGTCTTGGCATGGTTCATTTATGATTAAACTCAAAATAGAGAGGCCTTGAGCTATGAAGAAGCATAGAAAAGGCTCATACGAGACCATTCAGTTTGTTCAGACCAGTAGGGTGAGGGTATGATGAACTGGTTGAAAAAAACAGCTGTGTCATTTAGCTGTAGTTATAACATTTAGTGCAGTGAGTGTCAACCATGGAAGGAAAATAGGTTGGGAACCACTGCAGTAGAGGATCAGGTCATGGTTTGAATGTTTCACCCGACTGTCTAAAAAAATGTGGCTACAATCAAGAGGCACATGCACATCTGTAAATTCTTTGCAAGTGCTGGGTAGTAATTATCTGCACGAGAGGACAAAGAAGTTCCAGCACAATGCTATCCTGTTCCCAGCTCTACTTCTATTCTCCATGGATGTGATTGACAGCGATTCAACCACAACTGGATCTTCTTCAGGTCCTGAAAATAACAATAAGCCCTTTTGACATTTTGACATGTCATAGCAGGGTAAACACAGGTGTAATTGATGAAAGAAATTATGGACCTGTTCTATTTATTTACACCTGTGTTTAACCCTGCAATGACATGTCACAATGGCTGCAGTGAAAAGGGCCTATTATGGTAAAACCTTTGATTGACAACACTGGTTGATAATGCTGTTTTATATAATCATGTGCATGTAGAATAAAACAATATTGGAAACAAGATAGCAGTGTGCAGGCACTCATGGTTTTTATCCAAAGAATGACACATTTCTTTGAACAATGTGTGTATTATGTATTTGTTCTAGTTCAGCAGCTTGTACACACGAATCCAGGGAAGTGCCGGATGTAACCGAGTCGCCATTACTGTGGCGGCGTTTGATTGCAAGCTGTCCTAAGAAGGGTACTTTTACCTTTACTTTCTATGTAACGTTACTTTTGACAACGATGTCTAGGAGTTCAGGAAGAACCTGAGCAGTTCTCAGCTGCCTGACGTTAGCCTGACATGGTGAAACTAGCAACGCCAGCTAAGTTAAAACTGCTTATCTAGTGTAGCTAATGTTAGCATCATTCGGTTGCCATCCCAAACAGAACACGTACAAGGTGTCTGCTAACCGTGTTAACTGGTGACTCTCAGCCGAATGCTTTGTGGTTGCTCGTAGTGACGCCATGATTTATATATACAGTAATGACTGTTTTTTTATGCAACTACAGTTTTATTTATTAGTAAACAATATATAAATAAACCTGTAGAGAAGCCTTTACAAGCCGTATACAGTACCACACACAGTATGTCACACACAGCAGAACTAGAACAAAGCTTAAGCTGGGATCATCCTGTCATTGATCCCCAACCAGTTCATATTACTAGCATTTAAACACGGGCTTCTTTATCCTATGACCTCTGCCCTGATTGTAACAACACTCCAGCTACCAGCCTGGACGATATTATTGAGCCACATGTATAGTGAAAGGGTTAAAAAACTAATTTGCTGAAGATGCAGTGACCCACTGACCTCAAACCTTCAATGTGTGACATCCATAAGAAACACACTGTAAGCTCTGGGGAGAAAGTAGGTCGTTGTAACTGAAATGTAACCCTGCCTGACTGCCTAACATTCATACATTCCCTCTTTTAATCCCATGAACGGCTCCTATACGTGTTTCCCATCTCTACATTACATGTATGGTACATGCCATGAAAATTAAGGTAATTGTGATGTTAGTATGGCAAAACAACAACGACACCTTATGAAAAATTATGTTTTACTCCATGTTTTACAAACTAATACGTCAACTGTGTTTGGGCCGCTAATTAATATCTTCATTCTCGCTTAATCTGCCAATTATTTTGTCAATTAATTGATAATCATACGTCTACAAAATGTGAAAAAAATGTCAAGGAATGCCCATCCCAATTTTTCGAAGCCCAAGGTGATGTCTTCAAATTGCTTGTCTAAAAGACTCAGAAGGTATTTACTTAATGATATAAAACAGAGAAAATCTGCAAATCCTCACATTTGAAAAGCTGGAACCAGAAAATATTTGGTGTTTTTGCTTTAAAAAAGACTATCATTAGATTTATTGGTTGTCAAAGTACTTGCCGATTAATTTCATGTCAATCAACTAGTCAATTTACCAAACAGATGTTAGAAAGTACTGAAGGAAAGAGAAAATAAGAAAAAACAAAACTTAAAGAAATGCCAAAGAACAAGTGCAGTGCAATGCTTTAAAAACGTTAAAAATGTGCAGTTTGTTAGTTTCTGTCAGACTTTGAGGGAATTTACAAAATCTTGGCAGTTAAAGGTTAAACAGCAAACACACAACAACCTTTGGTTTCCAGCTTTAACATTGAAACAGCTTAAAGTCCTTGCCGTGAGGACCAGAGGCTCTTAAGCCAAGTTCACGCTACACGACTTTCAGAGCTGTCAGATCGCGTAGTCGTAGTGGTTTTCACACTACATGACTGACCGGTGACAGAAGGTCACACACAACAAGATCTCTCACTGATGAGGTGTCCAAACTACGTTTTGTCACGAAAACACACACGAGAAGTGACGGGAAATGACGTGATACCATGCGCGAGACACGTTGCTGATGTTGCTGTTGGCGCATGTGTTCACAAAATAGCCTGTTTCCACCGGTTTCCACACTCCTTTTTACTGGTTATTCCTCCACGTGCAACAGCAACTTTGCTACATGTTGCAAATGCAACACAAACAGTTCCAGATGTTTAGCATGCTAAATATCTGGAATGTCTGCGAGGCATCAGCGAGCGTCTTTGAGCAGTTCACACACGACGCTCAAGCGACGATGTGCGAACGGCAAGTCAACGCCGATTTGCCTCTGATCTGGGGCTTTTGTCGGGGAGCTCCAGAGAATGTTGGGGAGCGGTGAATCAGGGCTAAAGTTCTGTAGTATGAACTAGGCATTATAGGGTATGCAGTCAGTACCAGCAATAAGCCAATTTTCCATTGTTTTTGAAACTTTGAAGCTCATGTTTTCACATTTCTTACAATTTGGAAGTGAAGACATTAACTCTTAAGATACAGTCTGCGAAGGCTACATGTTCTCAAAAGAGGCACATTACCCAAGTGAATACTGTTCAAGAAAATCACAACATGTTTTAAAAACCTCAAAGTTGTGATTCTTCTCTTCTTCTCTCCAGGTCTTTTATTATACATTATATTGACATCTAAACTCTGCTCAATATAAGACATAAGTCTTGTTGCCATATTGCCAAGTTAATAATCTCTGATTGTGAACTTCACTGGGGGCAAAGTGCACTCAAAGAGTCCTTTCTACATGAAAGTGAGAAATGATAGTGCAGGCTGTCGGTAGACAGACAAGCGTGAGTACACATGGGCAGGGCCACGAGCACAGTAACCTTTATTTATATTGGACCAGGAGATTATATGGTGCAAACTGCTCTCTGTCATTTAGTGGCTGCTCAGATACACATGGCGGTTTGGAGGGGATTGATCTCATAACACTGACAAAGAGTCGTGTTTAAACACAAACTACATTAAAAAAGGAGCTGGGTCATGTTTACAGAAAAATCCAATGGTATATCTTGTAAGAGGAAATAGGTACGCACTTTCCTCCTTTTTGTACATTGTGTCTAAAGATACTAATGCGTACATTTATGACAATTTTTAAACTATTTTTTTTCCAGATGTGTAACAAACGATATAAGGGAGAAAATAAAAGAAACAGGAGGAAGGGCGTGGCCACATTTAGCTGTTTGTCAGTTATAGACAATGTGATGCAAGATGACAAAAAAAATCTAGAACAAAACATTTTGTTTTTAAAAAGCACCTTTACGATTTACAACGTACAACCAACCACTCGAACATGCAGGCCAAAACTGACAGGCTCAACAACTTTGCCAGACAGGTTGGACTAAACATCAACATCTCCAAAACTCAAGTGATGTGTGTAAACTCCACCCCTGCAGCACCCATTCTTGTAAATGGGGCACCACTTGAGTTTGTGGAAGAGTTCACATACCTGGGCAGCCTCATCAGTAAAGATAGTGCAGTGCAGAAAGACATTAAAACAAGGCTGGGAAAGGCTCAGGGTGCCTTCGCCCAACTCCGTTCCATCTGGAGGTCCAAGCAATACAGCCTTAAAACTAAGATGCTTTTGTATAACAGCAATGTCAAGTCTGTTCTGCTATATGGCTCAGAGAGTTGGCGAGTGATCAAAAGTGATATGAGGAGAGTGGAAGTTTTTCACAATGGATGCCTCCGACGAATATGCCAGATCTTTTGGCCAAACAAAATCTCCAACCACCAACTGTACAAAAAAAACGGTAGCCGTAGCATCATCAAGGAAATTACACACAGACGTCTGAGATGGCTAGGCCATGTGCTGAGAATGGAGCAGGACCGGATCCCGAGAGTCGCCTTAAGATGGACACCACCAGGCAAAAGAAAACCCGGGAGGCCCAAATCCACCTGGCGCAGAACTGTGACACAGGAGCTGGACAAGATGAACCTGTCATGGGGAGAGGCCCAACATGCTGCCAAGGACCGAATACAATGGAGAGAGCTCATTGAAGCCTTATGTCCCATAGGGGATGAAGAGGAATGATGATGACCTTTACGATTTACCTCTTGATGCTGCCAGTTAATTGATATTTTAAGACACTAAAAGGTAACTAAGAGTAAGGTTTACATTTGATTCCTCATGATTTTGAAAAAGAAAGCAGTGCTCTCTAAAATATATCCTGCTCAGTGCAGTCAATGTCAAATATCAGTCATTTCAACTGCGTAAAATTAAAGCTACATTATATCTGAAATCCAAATAAATACCACACAACTGAATGCACCGATTTATCAGCCCAACATCGGTATCTGCCGATATTCGCCTTGTTGATAAGATGGTAAGATGACATTCGCCGATGGCAGTGGTCGATGTTTATCTGTTGTGTTGCTTACAAATAAAAGTGAAAGGAAAAGTCGGCCATGTGGGAGTATTACACAGTCTCAGAGAAAGATCAGCAACAAGAACGTTTTTATTTTTAATGACCAATTAAGCAGTAAAACGAAGGCTTACACGATTTATTAAAAACAGTCACTGCGGTCTGGATGAGAATGAATCTTGTGTGTGCGTAATGTGTCACTAGAGGCCTGTCAGTCCAACGAGGGGTGACGTTGCGCCCTGTACAATACAGTGGGAACATGCTCAATGCCGTGCAGCAGTACGTCCTCTATACCGGGATACAGTCCCAGGTGAGCAGAGTGCAGCAGCACGTCGGGGCCGCCACATCGTAGTCCAGCGGCTCCGCTGTGGGTCCGTCCAGCCTGTACAGCTCCAGCAGAGCGGAGCTCTTCATCCGCTCCCTGCTCAACCGATACTAGTCCATTAGTTAATCGATGGCGGAAGGCTTCGTTCTCTCGGACGGATAAAAAAAATGAAAAATGCTAAAATGGGTTGCCAAATATATTTGGGTGGCCGTTAATATACGGGCAGCCCGCCCAATTAAAGTCTGTGTGACAAACACTGCTTATGTTTCTAATGATCGCTTTCACATTTAATTTATGTTTCACAAAATGAATATTTTTGTTAGGCTGTGTCAGTACTGAAACATTCTTCTAATTGAGTTAGTAGTTGTATAGCAGCTAAAAAGGCGTTTGAAGCTGTTATTTAAAAAAGAATATTTTGTTCATGTAAAAGAAGGTCATATTAGGGTTGTTTCATTTGTGTGATTGAATTTGTGCTCATTCAAAGAATTTAAAACTGCTCAGGTATTTTTTATAATGGAGAGGTCTTTGTCTCTGTTTGGCACAAAAGGGGAATAATTCACAATTTCACAATTGGTGCATCCCTACACAGAATATGTTGTCCTGTCTGCCACCCCGCCTCCTCCTCTTCCTCCTCTTCCTCTCCCATCATCACTGCTGCCCCGAGCTCGTCTCAACAGCCAGCTGTCCAAACAAATGTTACGTAGCCAGCGCTTATGTAATGAAGCATGGCAAGTGCTTAGCGCATCCTCTTAGCTATCCTGTTGCATGCCATCATCAGTTCAAACATCTCAGAGAGTACATCTGAACCTCCTCGTCTGTTCCTTCTGGCTAGAGAGTAGCTGTGGCTCAAATAATCAATGTTATGGATCACTGGGAGCGCTCACGGTGAACGAATGGGTAATAAACACAAGTTGTGAACAAAAGCTGCAAGAACAGCTGCTGTGTGTGTGTATGAGAGAGACAACGGGAATACCAAGCAGAGGAGGAATAGTCGCATCATTTCTGAGTGCGTTGATATAACTTTAGGGATCAACAATCTCTGCTTGCATGACTGGGATCAAAATAGGAGTGCGGTAGCATGCCTGATGAAATTTAAAACAGATAGCACTTCATTTAAAGATAATTCTCTCAGAGTGAATGCAAAAAATGCCAGCTGGCTTGTGTGAATCTGTGCGCTTCCTACAACCCAGGAAGCTTTATAATGAGCGCCAGTCACTGTGCAGTACATTACTTTGATACAATACAATATGTGGAGGGATGTGCTGACTCGGCAAAAAAATGTGCACGTAGCAGATCGAGTTGTAAGCAACTGAAGTTTCTGTATTTCCGAGTGTCCCTGCAGCCGGTACACATGCACAGATAATAAAGCTGTCTTACCGTCTCATTCTCATCTGGGTACATGCTGTCCTGTAGCCAAGTTGCCGCTGCAGAGGGGGGTAAGTGTTGTAGCCGGCGGTGCTGACGAGGACACTGATGATGCAGAGAAACACAGCAGCCTCTGCCTATTCACAAACTCTCTCCCTGACTGACATGTCACTGTGGCAAACCAGATAATGTCACTCTGTGGCCTGACACACACTCTCAAAACACACACACTGACTCTTATTCACTCACACGTTCTTACATAAACAGAGAGAGAGACAGAGAGAGAGAGAGAGAGAGAGAGAGAGAGTGCTACAGAGCTCAGGGATGCTCGCTCTCCCTCAGCTGCCACAACACACAGTGCTTGACCTGCCCCACCATAATGCCACAACACGCAACACAGGACGCCCCAGCTGAAATAACACACACACACGCACATGCACAGATATCCAATTGAATCTCCCAAGGGGATTAAGAAAAGCTCCATAAAGTGAGGAACATTGTGCCCCCCCCACATCTCTTCTTTGTCTCTAATCAAAGAAGTCATACAGGGCAGAGTGACGCTTTACACTGGATGATCCCATGGATGTATTAAGAGATCTGGATCCAGCGTTGGAGGCGGGGCTCCGTTCATTCCTATGGGAGTTGCTCAGTGGAGCATGAAGCCTAAATGGCTCGACTTCCGTCTCTTGAGCACACTGAACATGCGCAGTAGCGTTCGCTCGGTCACATGACTCGGTCACGGGGTCCCAACGTCGTCACGGTTTGGGTCTCATTCGCATGAACGGAGAAAGGGAAATAACTCTGGATTCAGCTATTAGTGCGTTTTTACAACTTTTAGGACCTAATGATTTAAATAAGGACTATTAGAGTGTTCATACTGGAAGCTGATTCACCTCAAAAAAATTATCCGCTGAGTTCCAGACGTCTCTTTCCCAATGGAAGTCTATGGGAAAAAGTATTTTTGGGCCCAGTGCATCACGTGACAGACACGGAAGTTGCAGTACCGCTGTTTGGCCACTACGAAAGTTGGGATCGACGACCGACGCTCTTCCTGGGGGCTTAGATGATCCCCTATAATCACTATCCAGGATATTTATTATACTGCTGACAGTTGTGTTTTTTTAACCCTTCCTGCTCACCATGAGTCTAACTTCCATCATTACTCCTCCTGAACCTTTGGAAGATATTATTCTAGATTATGGTGTGGCAAAAATCACAAGTATCTACAAGTAAAGCCTTCAGTTATTGATTTGCCCTAATCTAATAAAAAGTCTATTTCTGGTTTTGTGTGAAAGCTGTAAATATTCACATCGTGGTTGCAAACTTTTGACACAACTCCCACAATCTTGTTCATATGTAAATTTAGTTTACGGCTGTGCGTTGTGATTGGTTCAATTTCGGCGAGGGCAGACCAGATTTTACTGCGCATGTGTTGTACCCCAAAGATATGACGTGTACTCAGCCTCCTTCCAGAGGCCTTGAACAGCAGCAGGATGAGGCTGCAGCTTTAGCAACGGAGCCCGTATGCACGTACTACCTATTATGCCCTGATATCGCGATTCAGTTATTCGTCTCGACGATGCATATCGTCATGTTTTTATATCGCAATATTTCGTGGCACGATATTTCATCACACCCCTATTATACTGGGACTGAAGATTTTATCCATATTGCCCACTCGTAGTTCAAAATATGTGTCATTTTGAGGTATTTGCTTCCACAGAGCACTTCTTTTTAAACCTAACTTTAGTGCAGGACAGTTGGACCAGGGCTGGAAGAAAGGAGCAGGTGGATTTTAAATGAAGGCAGACAAAAAAGGAAAGGAGTGAAAGAGAAAAAGAGATGCAAAGTGAGGCTGTAAAACCTGGCCTTACCCCTGCTCTGTTACACAAGAGCCAAACACACTGCAAAGGAGTGGGTCAGCTGCCAGACTGCCTGAAGCTCGGTGTGTGTGTGTCTCAGGTTGAGAACAGTACAATAAACCCCTCTGGGCTGCTTCATAACATTGGCAATGAGCACACAAAACTGACACAACCACAGTCTGCAGTGCTCCACTGAGACTTCCCATCTTATTCCCAAATGGACGGCTGTTTGCTGATGGTGATTTTCCTGAAAGAAGACATCTGTGAAGTCATTTTCAGGCTCAAATTCCCCAAAAAACAACAGAATCCACAACAGAAACAGTATTATAACTGCACCAACAATTATGCCTGCATTAATCCATACTGACGTCTTTCACAACACAACTAAGACAACAGACTTTAGAGCTGATGAAGCGATCAATGGACAGGAAATCCACTCTCTTTTTTTAAGCCAAAACAAGATAATTGAAGAGGTCATCTTGGGCTCTTTTTCACTGTTTTCTGATATTTCATGAACCAAACAATAATCAATTGATCAAGAAAATACTCTGCAGATTAATAATAAGAGACAATAATCCTTAGATACAGCCCCTAATAAACACAGCATGTCGATGTGCTGATAGTCACAGTCATCTGGTTGGCTCAACAGTGACCCAGATGTGAGAGAAGTGGCTTTGTGACAGAAGGCCACTGGTTGTAATCCACAAACAATCTGTGAGGAAGCATGACAGAGTAAGATAAGACGAAAAAGAAAGCATATAAACATACGACTGAGGTTATCAGAAACACAATATAGGCCAACAACAAATGTTGGGATGACAGCAAGAGCAGTAAAAAAGTGTGGGAAAAAGTGTGGGTAGCTTGTTTAATTTCAATGTCACTCCCCTTTCGTCAACAGTTAGTATCAGACTGCCCTTGAGCAAGGCATTTAATTGCTGCAGTGAAACTGTTCAGTAGTCGACAGCAGAGGAAGAAAAAAAAGGCGTAATGTGTAAGCCGTATCGATGGAAAACCGAGGCATAGCTTTAAAATAAATGCTTTATTATAGAGTTGTTATGATACCGATACCGGTATCGGAAATGCATCCCATACTTCCCAAAATTCAGTGTCGGGTATCGGCGAGTACGCCAGTCTATGCACCGATCCGATACCATCATTTATTAACCTAGAAAAAACATTTCACAGTGGAAAATCAAACAAGTAAAACAGCGATATGTACAGTACGTAAGGCTTCGAGAGGGGGCACTAGTGTTGCCGATTTCAAGACCACCAATCTTATAATACATTTGACGACATATCACGCGAAAGAGCACGACGACACCCTGCAGGACAAATTAGCACACAGGCCAAAGAGTATAGCAGCAAAGAGGCAAAACTCTGGTGCTTTTTTGACAATGATCGCTAGATGGCGATGCGGAAGCGGTGCCGCCATTTTGGACTGAAAACCAGAAAACGAGTCCATAGCCATGAATGTATAAAGAGATGTCAGTAAATCAGAGGGGGATTTTTTTTCGCGGTGAATCAACTCATTTGTCCTAAAAGTTGTCCTAAGAGTTATTTTCCTCGGCATAATGAACATACATCAGACCCACAAGACTTCACCACCCTGCACGTTCATATGACATACTGTATCTGGTTCTTCTAGCTTCCTGCTAGCTGTAATAATAGATCCATATATTGGCTGTAATTCATCACTTTTATGATCTTCTAATACACCCATGGGCTGTATGCTGTCAGCCTGTACCGTGGTGGATGTACTAAGGTCTCTGTTCCCAAACAACCGGCTATCGGCCAGTAGCTAGTAGCGCTAGTAGCATGACATAAAGAGAATTTAATGTAGTTGAGGCTATTTACTAACACACAGGGCAAAAGCACAGGACACAACCTCTTCTACATCCATGGTCTGTGGTCTGGTGGTTGGACATCCATTTTGGAGGTCCTTGACATGAAAAAGTTTGAGATAGCTCTTAAAATGTGTATGTCCATCGCGCACTTTATGCTACTCTGGGAGGCAAATAAGTAAATAAGTAAATAGTTATAATAGTATGCATATTTATAATATTGTCATTGTTCAACACAGGTCATTTGGGTAGAGACATTAAAAGAGTAGAATATAAATAATGTTGTTTTACTTTTGTACAACACTTTAAAAGGTGGATGTTTTACCGGCGTCTGGTGGTTGCTTTCAGTCCAAACTGAAGGCTGAAGGCTACCCTCTGAGGCGTAGCTCTGCTGCTGGGCTCTGACATTGCAATGGAACAAACAATTGACTTCCACTTCTTAGCGATATACGTTCTTTGCACAGGTTGTCCTCTAAGGAGACAGCTAAAAGAATACGCAATTGTTATTTATTCCTAGTTTCATTTATTTATTTTCTTTGTAAATGACAAACTGAATAATAAAAGAAAGTTCTATTGCATTCCTTCTCTGCATGTATTTGTTCATGTTTTATTAAGGGTTTAACCTCAGCCAGGCCATGCAACAAAGATAGTAATCATATCACATCATATGTGGTCAGTAGTTAACAGCTGTTAAATAATAATAACTATCTTTTTTTATCATGCTGGTATCGGATCGGTACTCTGTAAAGTGGTATCAGAAGATCTCTACTTAATTAGAATTCTTTCCAAAGTGGAGCCAATTGTTTATTATGTTTCCATCTGGGGGTCCTCAGCATGAAAACATGTGGGACCCCCTGAAAGAGAGGATTTAGCATCTAAATAACTCTGCAGCGAGTTCCCAATCTCCTTGCCAACATGTGATATAATAAGCCTTTTTTAATAAGGCAGAGAAAGAGAATTAACAGTAGTGCAGATGGTCTGGCTCCTGTTAACGGATCCCTCAGACTGTGTGTGTCATTGCATAACTGAACAGAAATGGGCCTGCATGTATGCATGTGTGCGTGGAGAGGGAATGAATGACTGGATTAATAGATCACTTATTTTATGTGCTACATTGTGACGTACATTATGTGCATGGATGGGTGTGTTCAACCACCTCGTGCACAAAAAGGTGCGTCAGTGTAAAGACATCCACTTGCCAACTCAACTTCCTGCCACACACTAGGTAATCAAAGAAATTAGGAAGCGCTTCCTCCAATCAAACATCCTGCTGAGAGTCATTACGAGATTTTTAGCTGATTGCAGCCGTCATGAGGAACGCTGGGAGTCTGCGGGATTCAGTGGGTGTTAGTGACTGTGACAATCAAGGGTGGGGGGGACAGAGAGGAGGGAATTCTTAAGTACTTTCAAAAGAGAGACACTGAGCAGAAGCTAAAAAAAAACAGCACCAAAACTGATTTATGGACTTCTTTGAGAGGATCCTCGTTTCTGGTGATTCCAGACTTTTGAGGCCTTTAATACGACTTTCTAAATTAAAGGCTACCTCAAGACTTGCTGACACACTGGAAACATACAGAGACAGACAGAGATTCAAGTTAACTCGCAGAGTTTTGCAGCATAACAGTCTCAGGTTAATAATGAGGGGAGTTGTGGGTAAACTATGACACTTGACAGTCAAGTGTACCAAAACATCAAGCTAAAGGTCAAATTCAGTCCAAAAAAAAGCTGTTGCATTTGTGTTAAATTACGTAATCAGTCTATGTATGAGATAATATTACTGAAAGGACACTTCAGCTCAACTTTTGTTGTGCATGCCTTTTCGGATAGACCTCGAACGCACCATTTGAAGCTTGTCAAACCTTGATTAGTATTTTTGCACGTTTAGGACATTTCTAGGGCTGCACAATTAATCAAAATGTTATCAAAATCGCAGGATGAGGAGGAAATTGCAAGGTGAAATATGTGTCAAAATACCATTTTAAATTAAATCTTGTGGCGCTGCAGAGATGTACCGGCCTACACATCCTATTCTATAGACTAGAAAACATCTTTGTTTGGTACAAATTCCTGCAAAAATCACACCATAATCATTTTAATATGTTTTTCAATGAAAATGAAAATAATGATGTCAAAATGATCAAACCATCTAATACTGCAAATCTATGGAGCCCCTTAAGGGACACGGCAAGAATTTTTGTTGAGGACTACTTTTGCATTCCCTTGCAACATGTTTTGCATTCCCTCGCAATACTTTTCTTCTTCCATTCCTTCTGAGTGATACAGTGTCTATTTCCACTCAGTTGCTCACAGCGCAACGCCGCAGTATGGATCATGTATGCACATTAAATCAGTGCTACTAAATACATGCTGCTAACGTGCTGCAACAACGGATTAATGCATGTCAATAACTTATTGCAATGAAACACTGTGGTTAAAGCAGGAAAGCCAGTGGGCCTAAATGAGTCTGCATTGATTTATGAATGAATGGGAGTGATTCTTACAATCTGCTCTCCACCACTGCTTTATAGGCTACTGTACGACAAGCTCCTTCATGTTCAGAAAAACTCTGCAGCATCAGAAGGCAGCCGGATACATATGTTGATAAAGCCGTGTGAGAAGTGCCGCGCCAGAGCGCAGAGCGCAGTGCCATTACGCACGGCCGTTCATTGTGTTTACCTTCATCAAATGGCCTGAAAACTACACCAGGTTGCTACAGTATAACCATAAAGACCTCTACACACATCATAACCAACCAGTCTGATGTGTGTTGAGGTCTTTATAACCATAAAGACCTCTACACACAATCAGACTGGTAGACACAATCAGACTCTATATTTTGCTTTTTGTATGAAAGAGATGTCCGGTTACTAGGAAACATCATAGTCTCTTTCTTCTTCAAAAGTAGCGTCTCATGTTTTATCCTTGAAACACATTGCAGTAAAAAGACTGTCGTGTAACATGAATTACTGAACTATGTGACCATGTACGAGCTGAGATACATTAGAATTATTGCGTTGGTCCAATATAATCATGAGCTATAAACGGTTTCACCAAATCACAGACTTTGATGCTGTCGACGTTTTTTTTCACTTTGACTCAACACTGAATGCCTGTGCACGGATCCCTTCTCCTCCAGTTTATGACTTTGTAAACATCACTGTTTTTGTGGACTTTAATATATTCTGTGTGTTCTCTTCGGCACAGATGTCAAGCCAACATCAGACTTCTACAGAAGTCCAGGTCAGTCCTTTCCCACTCATGTTAACCTGTCGTTTACCTGTGTCCATCTCAACAAATGCCCACACAGGCAGCCTGCATTTGGGTTTGCTTGGAAATGATCCATTTTGGTCTGCGCCAGAGTTTGATTACTACATCTACATATGAGGCTTGTCATTAGAAAGTTATTCCCCACCTGAAAAGCCAATGCCTTCAGCTGCCTTTTTGGAACATTATCTTAGTAAAGCTAGGACTACATTGTAGAGCTCCAGATATTGTAAATGTCTCCTACAACAGCTTCAACACCAAAGATTGAGGCATGCTATCACATGACAGGAGAAAAAGTAAGGGTTCAGCAGCCAGGATCTGAAATCTGACAGTGCAAATCCTTTTTGTTGCATTATGTGAGGTTCTTACATACAGAGCACACAGTATATTTAGCATGCTCAGTGTTTCTCACAAGTGCTGTTGGATTGTTATGATCCTGGAGGAAGAGGGGGGGGGGGGGTGAAAAGCAGAATGGATGAGGCGGAGCAGTGAAGCAGCAAATTAAAACACACTGAGACCTTGACAGCTATTATACTCAGTGGCTTGAGGGAAACATCTGCTTCGGTGGATACAATGTCCAATCCACCGCGGCCAGGGGCTTTAAGACGTACCGCATGCATGAAAGTATCAAGTGATGTCAGTTGGTGACTTCAACATTTTCCAACGAAGGATCAATGGCTGTTGGGCTCAGAAGAAGCTAATGTTGTGATAGCTCTGTGCTGTTTTTTCAGACACGCCTGCACTATTCATTACATTATAGTTGCGTTGCAGCTTGTCTCCTCTAATCTATGTGCCTTCTGCTCATCCATGTGTCTTCCAGAAAGAGGCGGGAATTTACTTCGCCTCCACGAGCAAACCAACTGACGGGAATTCCATTGAAATGAATTGACTTCTTTCCTGAAATTTACCTGTTTCAAGTTCAGGTGTGACTCTGGTGACGGGCCTTTAGATAGTGATGGATATAGTGAAAATAAATAGAGAGAAAAGAACTCAGTAAAGGTCTTTACACAACGGGGGGCACAAAAATGTGAAATACTATTCATACCGGCAGCGATGCAAATTTGCGACAGTTGCAACACTTTTTAAATAAAAGGTTCAAACAGATTTGCGCAGGCAGAGACCAAAACCTGGATCCTGTTGACCTGGAGCAGCGTCTGGCAGTCTGAGGTAGACTGTTGCATAGCCTAAGTATGTTATTTTAGTTTCCTTTTAGCAAAATGCTCTGAGTGACTTTTCCTCTGGTAAATAGTTAGGCAGTGTGTATGTCCTGGGCTTTTATTGTGAAAGGGAAGAACGGAAGGAGTGGATCTCGTGCGCTGCCTTTGACAAGGTTGAAAGGAGTAATAAAGTTCGCCGTATTGGTTCGGACTACGGAGCCTCCGTGTTGATGAATATGTCCGTTCCGCACAACATGATTGGTTGATGCCTTTATTCACGGTACGAAAGCTCCGAAAAATCGACCTAATTCCGAAAAAAAAAACACGCCGCCTTTTCGCCGCGTAATATTTGCGTTCTGTGTGAAAGCACTCATGACAAAAACAACAGTACGAAAAAATATATTGACCTGCAAATTAATCGCAAGAAAAAAAACGCCCCCGGTGTGTAAAGGCCTTAAAGGCTAATCTTCTTAATCACTTCCTCAGATATCATCAAAATTCAGTCGGCGGTGTCTTTGATATTGGATTAATGCCCATTTTTGGGACATTGGTAATATTTTGGCCACTAAAAAGGACAGGCAAACTTCATTAAAAAGCAATTCAGCTGTCTGAGATAATGACAAATGGATGATGTAATCACAGCTCCACAACCTACCCCGTTAAAAACAAGTGTCAAGGATTGAAGGCTGGAGGATGACAGAGCAGCGGCTGTTGAAAGATGATTAGCCACAGGAGTAGTGACAAAGTGGGCCCTAGTGTCAGGTCCAGTGTGGCAGATAAGAGCCTGGCAAAGAGCTGCTCTCCAGACACACTCATTACTGCCTATACGCAAGGAGCTCATCAGAAGGAGCTGGCAGTAAGGAACCAGGCCCGCCAGCTGGGAAACTCACAACTCTACTTCCTGCATTTACACTGCTGCTCTGCTTTTATGTTCAGTCATCCTTCTCCTGCTTTTAAAGTCACTCTTTTATTTCCTATTCCCTTTAAAACATTATGCTGCAGGAGAGGAAAGACGTGAGAAGAGAAAATATGAGAGCAGAGATAGGCGGAGGGGTGGGGTTTGCATATTTTAGGATCTCCTGACTCACATGTGAGCTGTTGTCACCAGCAGCATGCTGCCAGGCCAGAAGAAAAACAAACAAGCCACCCTCTGGAACTGGGACACTTTCACATCAGCACTTCTGACTCACATGGCCTTTTAGGACCATGTATCCACCTGATCGAACAACAATCAATCACTTACAGAATAGCATGGTGTTAACAATGCAGTCATTTACGTGTCCTAGTAAAAGGAAAATACTGGACGATGTGGAGGTGAAGAATAACACACATCATTTCTTTCCTATAAGCACCTCGAACTGTGTTATCACCGTTCAACCAGGGTCACTGCTTAACAATTAAAATTTGGGTTTTAAACACTATTTTACTCCTGTGTGTCGACAGAAATTTGTAATAGAAACAAAACTTTAACAGCATCAAGAAAAACATCGAGCTGTCAAAGTTGACGCGATAATAACGCGTTAACGCAAATTTATTTTAACGCGTTAAACTAGGAAACTAAAAAACCGAAGGAATCCATCGGTACCAACCATGTCATACTAGCTTGTCACGAACGAGGTTAAATAACGCTCCAACCCTGCACTAAATTTTGGTGAGGAAAAACTGTCATGGCCATTTTCAAAGGGGTCCCTTGACCTCTGACCTCCAGATCAGTGAATGTAAATGGGTTCTCTGGGTACCCACGAGTCTCCCCTTTACAGAAATACCCACTTTATGATAATCACATGCAGTTTGGGGGCAAGTCATAGTCAAGTCAGCACACTGACACCCTGACAGCTGTTATTGTCTGTTGGGAATCATGTGATCAATTGTGATTAAATAGTTTAATCAATTGACAGCCCTAATAATGACTTTCATTTAGTTGTCTACTCCTCAGCTGTTAATCTAACCAACACAGTTTAACGTATTAGTGCTGTTGCTGTGATTGTTTGCAGTCTAATACAGATGACACTGCCACGGCATTGATATATAACAGACAACCGAGCAGTGTTCACGCTATAAAAGTACTTCACCTATTCTTATCTGGAAAAGTATCTGAGAGAGGAAGATTAAAAAGAACAAAGAGATTTTTGTATTTGTTGTAATATTTGCATTGGCATATCAAATGACTCCCAGAATGAGAAAATCACAGTGTTTACTTTTAGACCAAGCTGGACTGGTTGTCTAGATTGCCAAAACAAGCTCGACTACTTTGACCTTTTTCTCCTGCCATTTAAATGGCACACAGAGCGGCCGAGGAAGGAAGGAACTCCATTGTGGACTGGGCTGCTTTCAGAGAATAAACGGACTTTGAAATTGTATACACTCGCTTTTAGATAACCTTTAACAACATAACGTACTGATTCAGTGGTTGCGTCATTGTGTGATGCATCGCTCTGAAATCAGTACTTGTGATAGGGAAGTTGACAGTGCAGATGTGACCAAAACTAGTTGCGACACATTAACTGTCTGTCAATGATTCTAAATTTGAGTCATAAAAACAAACAGGTATTCGAATATGAAAATGAATATTTGATTGTGACACTACAAGTATCGCCTCGTGGTTGTACGCCTCCGCCAACCAGATAAGTTGCAGTTTACATCCATGTCTGTCCAAAATGTCATCACTTCACTTTATTACATAATTTTATCCTGTTAGACATCTGTGTGAAATTATCATAATTAGCATATGAATTCTTGAGTTATGGCCAAAAATGTGTTTTGGGAGGTCACAGTGACCTTTGATCACCTAGATGTAATCAGTTCATCCTTGAGTTCAAGTGGACGTTTGTGCAAAATCTGAAGAAACTCCCTCCAGGCGTTCCTGAGATATCGCGTTCACAGGAATGGGATGGATGTGAGGTCACAGTGACCTTGACCTTTGACCACTAAAATCTAATCAGTTCATCCTTGAGTCCATGTGGACGTTTGTGCAAAAATTGAAGAAATTCCCTCGAGGCCTTTCCTGAGATATTGCGTTCACAAGAATGGACCGAACGGACGGATGTACAGTTGTGGCTGGAGGCATTCTTTTTTCGGGAAAAAAAGCAGCACTACCACGGCTGTCTGTCTCATGCGCATTGAATGCACCACACCACAGGAATCACACTATGTCACTTTGGTTAATTGAAAATGAAATGTAACGTTAGGTCAAGCTGGACGAGGAATAATTCAACCGTAATGATGGAGAGAACTCGGCCACAGAGTGACACCGTGTCCAAACAGCAAGCGCTATGTTGCGTCATTCAAACAAACCATGTACCTATCAACTGTGTTCTTCAGATCAGACTGGAGACATTCTGGAGACAACTTCATGAATCAACCGTTCCTCGTCCATTACGGCACTTTCAAACTGAGCGACAGGAATACGAAAACGGCGTGCTGCGCAGTGCTGCGTCGCTCGCAGCCAGTTAGGACACAGTGTCATGGACAATGCACGGATGTCAAGAGTAATTTAGTGGATGTGAAGCTAAATCTTTTTAGTTAATGACGAGTAAACCTACAGTTTCAGTTTGATAGGTCTGTTTTGTAAATTGAATAATGGTGCTACAAAAAAGTGAGCGGTTCAGTTTTTAAGGAGGGCTCTGAATTGTAACGTAATCTCTCATATATTATGGTTATACTGCAGTTATAGCACTTTAAAAAAAGACAAGGGTAATGGATGATAATGGAAAGAGCTGCACATTGGCAGGCAGGGTTTACCTAACCTTCAACCTGGTTAACAAACAGTGAATCCAGTGGGAAATAGACTCACAGATAATTACATTTAAAAAAAAACTTGTGCAAAAGCTGCTCTAAATCTGTCCAATTGAAGTATCAAGTAACGCAAAGAACTTTGCAAAACAATAGTTGTGCTTGATGACTATTTGTGTTAGCTATGGTACCGTGGCAGAATTGATATTTGCGACATATTCAGGTCAAACATCCACAAACTGTAAAAAGCACTATTCTATACATGTGTAACTTGAACTCAACTTATACTACCATCCCCTCCTCTCTACACACAAAAAAGGAGGTCTACATCCAGAGGCAGCAGCACATAGACCCCGTTTCTATTTTCTCACTGGCTTTTGTTCAGGAGCAGACTGAGCTAATGATTTCAGGAACAAACACCCCCACTGACCAGGCTCACAAGTAATCAGCTGCCTCGCCTCACTGACTGAAGCTGCATTTGTCTGCACCTCAGCAGCTTTAGGCCTGTAGTGACAGATCAACATCCCCTGTTCAACACACAGACTGTATAGAAGAAGTGGACGTAGTCACCGTGACGTCACTCGTTGGTTTGTGGACTGAAGTTCTGAAGCCTAGAGTTCGGCATTTTGGCCGTCGCTATGTCAGTTTTTTTGTAACCGGAAGTGAAACGAGAGGGTGGAGCTAAGTACAACTGAACGCTGAAGAAGACATTTTTAAGCAACCAAAAACGTTACAATTAACTTTCGTGAACTGAAAACACACTGTGAAAGGGTCAAAGTCTTACGACGATTACATCGACAACGCCGTGGTAGTGACCTGTCAATCACAAGGTAGCCCCGCCCTAAAACATCCCCTGCTTTATGGTCTATCTGACTCTAAATGGGACCATAATTTACTAAATGAACTTCATGCTGTATTGAAGAAGACTTGAAACTGATCGAGACCATAAACTCATGTTTACAATGTTTACTGAGGTAATAAATCAAGAGAGAAGTAGGCTCATTTTCTCATCGACCTCTATTCAATCAGACTTCTTTATGGAACCAGAGGAGTCGCCCCCTGCTGGCTGGTAGAGAGAATGCAACTTTGAGGCACTTCAGCATTGGCTTCACTTCTCAGACCCGGAGGTTACCGCCTGGTGCAACAAAACTTTGTGATTTAGGACAAGAGGTCCGCTCACCTAAACATGTCAAAGAGATTTTAATGAACAACATGGGGGGGGGGGATAAGTAGAGCCACCTGCACAAAACCACTTTCAGTGTCATATAGCAACACAAAATGTGTTGTACCGTTAAATAAAGACACCGATACAGACATCTGCTGTGGCTATGATAGGAACAGGCAGAAAATAACAGTCACTATTAGTACAGGTTTATTGCACTTTGCATTTGTTAAGATGCAAATGATCCTCATAGCTTGAATGGGGATGCCACTTTGAAATGTCATCATTGTTTGTATATTAAAAGCACAGTACAATCATAAAACAGCTGTCTACAACTAGTGACGGTGTCTGAAATCAGTAAATGGCAGCAGACGGCTCCATTGCACTGATATGTGCCCCAGACTGTTGACTCTCATGATGCCTGTGGGGTGATGTTTATTGTGTTGCGTTATTTTTAAAAGCTCCCTTAGCAGATCCTGGATTGGACCTGGAGTTTAAACCGGGTCTCAGAGCCAACATTGTAGAAAAACCATTCAACAGCACAAACAATCTTTTAAATAGTTATGACCCTACCTGCAGATGTTCGGTGGAGCTGCTGCTCAGTTCGTCTCCGGACTCCGAGTCGTTGGTGCGTCTATCTTCACCTGCAGAGTCAGAGTGTTGGGTGCCGTCCACATCCAGCGGGGCTCGGTCCAGCAGGTCTGGCGATCGAGCTCGGGTGCGTGGTAGAGTGCTGGACCTTCCTTTTTGAGCAGGCTGGGGGACGCCACCGTGGACGAGGATGTCAGCCAGAGCTCGGTCGTGGTCGGTGGGAGAGATGGGGGGCTGATGCTGGCTACTGTTCCTGCGCTGACTCGGGGGACTGAAGTTCCCAGAAGAGGAGGCGTGTGCGGAGGGCGAGCGCTGATAGTTGGACTCACGTCTGTGGAGGTTCTCGGCGGGCCGGTCGGGGAGTATCAGCTCCAGACTGGTTGGCTTTACCCAGATTGCACCACTTTGTGGAGGTGTGTTGCCAGTAGCAGCAGGAGGATGTGGGAGAGGTTTAGGAGGTGGCATGAGGGCTTTGCGGACTTCGCGGACATACTGAGCCGGTACGTAGAACGCTTTGGTGCCCTCCTCCTTCCTCACCTGCCACCAGTCCTCGTTGGATTTCTTGACCAGCATGTAGCATTCACCCTGTTGGATGGTGATGAGGCGGTCCTTGGCCGTGTATTCATAGTCGTACTCCACCTCGATGTAGACCTCGCCGGGGGCAATAGGCAGTTCCGCCATGATGCCTCTGACTGTCCACCAGGCAGCTCACCGCAAGAGGAAGATGTTTATTAGCATGGCTTCCTGAGCAGAGCTGGAGGGAAAACAACAAGGAGCTAAAGTGAGTATCCCATACATTACATTTCCATTTGCCATTTTTTATGTTCCACAATCATGATTGAATCAATACGTGGGCTGTGTAATGGAGTGTGTTTCATATAATCTTCAGGATATTTGTGCGTCCCCTTTTTCTCTCCCCACTCTATCTCTGTTTTGTCTAACTCTGTCCGTCTAACTCGTCCCTCTCTGTTCCTCTGTCTGATAATGACAGCGAGTCTAGCAGCAACTGAGGCAAGTTGCTGCCGAGCGGAGAGATTAGTCGAGTCACACACATAGTTTACTGCTGAAGTCACATGTACACACACACACACACACACACACACACTATTACAACATGAGGTGAGGCTCCAGCACACCTTGAGCAAGCTGAGCTTTGAAGTGTTTATATATATATTTTTAAAGTTGTTTTAAAAATGCTCATAACTCAACTGTCGGTGACAACAAAAAGCATTAGTTTAAAAGGCAAGTCTTATCTGTAGTGAACTTCAAGGGCAAACTTGAGTTCAATAATAATAATCCAAGGGGCAAATAAAGGCAAACATTTAGAACTCAAAGCTAAGAAAATTCAATTTACAGTACAAGATTTGCCCTTGTGACATGATGATATCTTGTAGTATTATCGCCTCAGGCTTCCTCTGTGCTGGCTATTTTGATAGAAAGATTGTTCCACATTGCTACCAGTGCTAGTTGGAAAAGAAATACGTCATGCTTTAACAAGCATACAAGTTCAAAGATGTGTATCTCGCCTGTGTACCTCTGTTTAGTGTAAGATTATTTACAGAAAACAGCCCACACATTTATGGCCTTACTAGAATCTAACTTTCAAAATACCTATTTAGCACTTCTCCTAATGCAGTGTTGGAGCTGCACTGCAAGACTGACTTCTGAACTTATTACAAACTTCTGAACTTATTACAACAGTTTTCCTGGAATGCTAGTACTCTAAGAAAATTCAATTTCCTGCAACTGCTCTACCATTTTAAAATCACTCCAGGAGAGAATGTGAGCCAAATGCCTTAAATGTACACTGGAAGTAGGCTAGGTACACATTCAAAGCCTACTAGCAAACAATGCAGATGCTTGTTGAGTGAATTCATACACATCATCCCTGTGTTTGTAGTCTTTAAACAGGAACTCCTGACCAATTCAGACCAATAAAACCACAGTGCAAAAAGCAAGTCAGATCAACAATGTCTCACTGTGGCAATTACACATGAATGTAATAACCTGCAGAATATTTTACATTTTAATGGAACCTACTACGTTCACATTCAAAAGGCCTAGAGTAAAACTAACCAGGTCTCACAGGAAGGCGTAGAAATAGCACGACATCACACTCACATTCTGTGTGAGTGATGAGTACACATTTTGGCATTTTTTGCGTGTCATTTGTACGCAACGCAAACGTCCACAGTTAGGTTTAGTCAAGAAAACCACTAACTTAGATTCAGGCAAGAAAACCACTCAGTTAGGGTCAGGGAAAACGTCATGGTTGGGCTTAAAATAAGTAAGTTAATGAAGTAAATCACGTATGGAAACAAGTACGGAAATCACGTTTCTCGCTTTTTATACTACATCATTAACTCTAAGCGTGGCATTTAATGCGAATGCGTGTTACATTGCAGTCAGTGCAGGATACATGGCGTACGAATGACGCAAAAATCAATCAATCGTGGCATTTATACATCTTTTCATGCGCACAGGCTGGTAAAACATGACAAAACACAGCACTCCTTGTAGTAACAAGGCAAAAGTGAGCATGGCTCAGATACCCCCGCTCACTGCTTGACTCTTACTGAAGCAGGGCCAAAGGTTTTGCCCTTTTGGAACTAATGGAATTAATGGGCATTAACTAATTAACTAATGGGCACAACTAGACCACACTGTCAACCATCATGCCAATTTTGAAGTTCCCAAGTGAAATAGTTTGGAGTTCTACTCCGGAAAGAAAAGTGTAACGGACGGACGGATGGACGGAGGGACGGACGGAGGGACGGACGGAGGGACAGACACGTGGAGCACTATATACCCCCGACTACGTTGTTGCGGGGCTATTATAATAAAATAAAACTCATGGTGTAATGGGCACACTTTGGCCTTCTTAAATTTAATCTAATGTCCCTAGCCAACCAAAACAAACCAAGATGAGGTTCAAATGAGCCAAGCAACAAGCCAGACAGTGATTTCAAAGAAAGTGGACGTCATCTGATCCAGATGAAGAAGCAGGATATTACAGCGTCAGTAGCAGTTAAAGCAGGATATTACAGTCATTATTACAATCAGTCATCAGTGAGTCACATCCAGTCACAACTTGGTCTTAAAAACCAAGACTCTGATTTTAATGGTCAATCAAGACTAGACATCTGTCTTTCAGCTTTTATATTCATGTTGCACACACAGACACAGAGCCAGCTGGGCACCATACCAACCACACAATAAATAACTTTCACTGCCAAGTCTATGTAGTGACTGTGGCTGTCAGACACACTAAATCCTGATGGATCTATTTGGGGAGCATATTTATAGAGAATGATTTCCCATCCTATTCATATCCAGTGCTAAGAGTCTGATCCATAACAAGCACATCATGGGAAGTACCCACATTCTACACACATAAAGCGACATGAGCTACGCCCTTTTACAGCCGCCTGATTAACTGGCACATCGTTTTAAAGCCAGTAAACGTGGGTTAGGCAGCAATTATCCAATATTACTACTGTATGTGGCGTCTCTCTGCACCTTTACCGGTTGTTCATTAGCTTAATAGAGATCTGTGATTAGGTGTGATTAGGCCAACAGCGCCGGGATTACTCCTGATACGGTGACCGCGGGGATAATATCATCATGGATTACCTCGTCGGTTCAGGCCAACAGGCTCTGAGGGAAATCTCACCAAATCTATTGGCTACACAGAACGTCCATTAGCCAAATGAAACAAAAAGCTGCCTCTGATGCCAATTCACAGCTCACAATAACAACACACAGCGGACTAGTGAGGCATTAGACTGAGTGACGGGCATATCATGACAGGAACTGGCAGCCTTCTTCATGAACCTGTGACCTGCTAATTCAGCTGGCTGGAAGAAGACAACGCTTCTTCTATTTCTATCTCGTCCTTGTGTTAAAGACGTGGACTGAGGTTGAGGAACTTTGTCTGCTTTTTACTGAATAATATAAGCTATATATATATTGGGGTGGGAAACAAAATATATTCACTTATGCATTGCAATTATTCTTTTTATGATTTTGAAATTGATTTTTTTAATGCCAGAATCAATATATTTGCTGCTTTTGAGTCTATACGGAGGTTGAAGGAAGTTACCGCTTTTATTGTTGTAGTCTGAGTAACGTGACGTCATATCCGTTCAGTATCTGTCAAAAAACAAAACAAAACGCAGCGAGCCGAGACGAGAGGGTCAGCGTGGATACGACCTGCACCCTCCCACGTTAAATCCAGCGTGGTAAACACTACACATCCAGTAAAGGATGGAAACACTTTGGGTTTCACACATTGAAAGGAAAAGCAGAGCTAGACATCACGGCTAAAGCTGCATGCTAATTCTGTCATGGACAGGAAACGTTATCGTATCGCGGTAACGTGCGGTCAAGCCGCCCGTCGCTCTCATCTCCGTAGTCAAATGAGGCAACGCTACAACTGTAGGGCACCCATATACTGACATTTCTGTTCTCTGCATTGAAACGGCCCCGATGGAGCTGACCATGGATGGATAAAGAGAACAGAGCTGACAGGAGAGCTAGAGACCGACTTGGAGTAGTTAGAGGAAGTAGACATGTGGGACTACGTCCAGTTTTCAAAGTAAGGTGTTAACAAAGGGAACTGTTTATACAAAATACATCTATTGAAATCAGATTGATTGATTATATTCACCAGAAATATAATACATTACATGTCCCTTATGAATTAATTAGAAAATAACACTAATCTGTGAGGGAAATGTCTTTATTCTTTATTTTTGGGTTGCTTAAAATTATTTTTATAAATAATTCCTGACAATGATCCTGATATATTTGACTTCAGGACATCTCTGAGTACATACATGCTGAAAATCAATGGCTGGGAAATGATGCCTTCAAATGGGGTTGTGTTTACCGTGTTCATGAGAAGAGTCCATATGAACGCCTCCCTCTTGTCATATTCACAACCTCGTAAGAGGAAAGTTTCTGAACGCTCAGAGTTCACAAGTTGTGACGTGTTTCTTGACGTTGTCAGAAATGGCGGAGGCCATGGAAGTTCATTTTTCGGTGCATAATAAGTCAATATATTGTAATTTTAGTCGTATATTGATGTTCCAAACGGCCTTATCTTTTTCCTCTGTCATTAGGCCTTTGCATTTCCTGCATTATGTTAGCCACTTGCTAGCTTGCTAAATCGTTAGCCTCTGTGGCTTGTAGACGTCGACAGTAATGTTAATATCGTCGTTGCTCAGAAGCGGTAAGTTCTCATGACTTAACCACTTGCAAAGACAAAACACCAAGCATATTTTGTACACGACTTCCCATGTTGTAAACACGAGCTCACGAGTTTCATTTGAAGGCACCAAAATTTTGGGACTGGAGTCACTGCAGCCGAGAGACAAAAGTTACTTTCCTGCCTTCCTTGTGCAACAGAATGCAACACACATTGTGCTCCTGGTTGTTTTCTTATCACTCGCTCACGCCTCGTCAATATTCTGTTATGTTTTTAGGTAAATTACAAACCAGTCTGACAGCTGTTGATTCAAATAATCATTTAGACTAAAAAAAACCACTCATCTCACACAACGTCCTACCTCTAAAACCCAACAATACTATTTAAGATTTTGAAACTTTTTTATGCAAATTTTCTATGACATTACAAGTCACATGTTAACAAAAATGCAACAGTACAACATAAGTATTGATGAAGACTTTCTGGTTATATTCTTCTATCTGAAAGGTATTTAGAAGGTTAAGTAGCAGGAGGCTGCTGCCTCTTTCACTTATCCCTGCCTAGATTAAGCTCCAGCATCAGCGCTGCTATTTAGTGGATGGCACAAATCTTCTCAGAGTCCAATCAGCAAAATCAGAGGAAGCACCTTAATGTGATGTGATGGTAATAAGGTTTACAGTAAGGTGGATTGCTGGGTACGAAGAATAAAACCATCCAGAGCTACAGGAAGAGACTGACGTGATGGGAAGGTAGGATACGAAATGTACGTGGGATTATTTCAACTGTGTTCAATTTATGTGGTGGAAAAATCTGCCATTGTCAGCACATGTAGGAAACACACCCTCCCATTGTTTCCCGCCTCAGCAAAACAGAAAGCAGCACCTTGGAAAGAGCTTTTCAACGTTAAAAACGCATGAAATGTTTCCACTGAAACACGGACAAGTGAGGCAGCAGAGTCACTGCGCTGCATCGGGTCTCACATGACTAGTTAGCAGAGGTCAGATTGTTTCTGTCCAGCCAGTGATTACGCTGAGTGAGTTACTTTCATCAGAGAGAGCGCATTTCTCTCCCATTATGGAGTTATTTAAAGAGAAGTGAAATGAGGCTCACTAAGCTCATTTTAAATGTTCACATGGTGCTCTTACAGAACAGCCAAGAGGTCAACTTTTCAGACATTAAACTATTATTTTTTTATTCATAAACATCAACTGTTTTCATAGGAACTACTTTTGCCAAATTATCCCTTAAAAAACTGTTGACTGCCAGTTTTGTGTCACCATAACATGTTTCTGGAACGAAGTGTTTATTTTTATCTTTCAATACTTTGAGCAACAAAAACACATCAAACAAAAACTATCAATATGGCCCCTAAGTGAGAGATTATGTTTCTTTGTGATTCTGGGTGAACTGAACATGGATGTATTAACAGAACTGGATCCAGCGTTGGCGGCGGGCGCCTGTTCATTCCTATGAGAGTTGCTCAGTGGCGCATGAAGCCTAAATGGCTCAACTGCCAAGTGATAAAGTATCCAAATCATTGGAGATGTTCTGCATCCATTGGGCCCGTAGAGCAGGCGCAGTAGCGTTTCCTTTAACTCCGCCTCCCAGCCCTCGCTCCAGCCTCAGACTGGAGCTCATTCACATGAACGGAGGAAGGGAAATAACTCTGGATTAAGCTATTAGTGCATTTTACAACTTTTGGGACCAAATGATTTAAATAAGGACTATTAGAGTGTACTAGGAAGTTGATTTACCTCCAAAAAAAAATTATCCGTTGATTTACGGACGTCTCTTTCCCAATGTAAGTCAATGGGAAAAAGTATTTTTGGGCCCAATGGCATCATGTGACGGACACAGAAGTTGTAGTACCACCGTTTGGCCACTACGGAAATTTGCTTCACAGCCCGGCGCACTTCATGGGGGGTTGGAACTGAACCTTTAAAATGTGAATCTGAAGTCACAATTTATAACATCAGAAACTAGCAGAGCTTGTCAAGAACTGCACTGTGTGACCTTTGCACGTAGTCACACCAAATATAGGTCCACGTTCCCCTAAACAGCCTGGATTCAGCACAGGCTGTCCCAGTTAGGCACCTCTCACCACGACTTTCCTCGAAAACTCAACTCCCTGAGGTCCCCTACAACTGTCAGTCCCCTGCATGCTGTCACACTTCAACAAACCACAGCCAGCTGCAGCTCACTTCATGTGGGCATCTTGAGAGACGAGAGAAATGGGAACATAAATAAAACAAAAAAATGACGTGTTTAGAGCCAGGTAGGTCACCCACTGTAGGAATGAGAGCAGGAAGTGAGTAGTGAGTGAGTGACACAAATCCAATTCAACATGACATCACCTCCCTATGACACAGTAGATCTTACAACTCAACTGCAACTTAGAGGTTGCAACACAACCATGTGAGAAAAAACTCTTATTATGCTGTGATATATTGTGTTCAAACAATTTAATCGACAGAGAATTTATCCATTACAGTTTTGATAATGTAAATTAGTTTAGTTTTTAATCTAAATTAATTAGAAAATACCACTAATTTGTGAGGGAAATACCACTAATTCTATTGAATTTTGGGTTGCTGGAAAAAAATGTAATAAATAATGCCTGACAATGACTGATATATTTAACTTCAGAACATCTGTGACTACATACATGCTGAAAATCAAATATTTTTACTGGATTCATTTAGACATTTTCCAAAGTAAAAGTCCCAAGAAGTGTATGATTCTGCTTTTTCCATGGTCTAGTGTTACAAAAGTTAACAATTGTCACAATAAATCGTAATATAGTATCGCAATACATATCGAATTGGCACCCAAGTATTGTGATAGTATCAAATCGGGAAATAGGTGTCTGCTGATTTCAGGATATATAGTGGTTATGCCAGGCATGGTGACGTAACTGATCTAATCGAAAAATCAGTGCACAGATCAATCAACACTACATCAACCAGCTCTACTGTGATTTATACTCCAGTTTTCAAACCACAAAGACTTGTCTTATCTTCAAACTTCTAGTAGTAACACGTTAATTCTCACGCCCATTGTCATTGAACGTTCTCACATTCAAAGAGTAAAATGAGCTGCTACCTGCCCTGTGCTGCACCCTGACAGGTCAGCACCCTGACAGCTAACAATAGAGTAATAGAGTGAACCCACAACCCAACATTTACTGTAACATTTCTCACTGAGTTAGCTTTACCAAAAATCTATGGTACAAAACTAATTCCCCAGAGGATATAAGAAGACCTGTCATTAGAGTTGAATGTCTACGGTTTGATGCTACTACTGGAGCTAGTATTGATACTACTGGAGCTAGTATTGATACTACTGGAGTTAGTATTGATACTACTGGCGTTAGTATTGATACTACTGGAGCTAGTATTGATACTACTGGAGCTAGCATTGATACTACTGGAGTTAGTATTGATACTACTGGCGTTAGTATTGATACTACTGGAGCTAGTATTGATACTACTGGAGCTAGCATTGATACTACTGGAGCTAGCATTGATACTACTGGAGTTAGTATTGATACTACTGGCGTTAGTATTGATACTACTGGAGCTAGTATTGATACTACTGGAGTTAGTATTGATACTACTGGAGCTAGTATTGATACTACTGGAGTTAATATTGATACTACTGGAGTTAGTATTGATACTACTGGAGTTAATATTGATACTACTGGAGTTAGTATTGATACTACTGGAGTTAATATTGATACTACTGGAGCTAGTATTGATACTACTGGAGTTAATATTGATACTACTGGAGTTAGTATTGATAGTACTGGAGCTGGTATTGATACTACTGGAGCTAGTATTGATAGTACTGGAGCTGGTATTGATAGTACTGGAGCTGGTATTGATACTACTGGAGTTAGTATTGATAATACTGGAGCTGGTATTGATACTACTGGAGCTGGTATTGATACTACTGGAGCTGGTATTGATACTACTGGAGTTAGTATTGATACTACTGGAGTTAGTATTGATAGTACTGGAGCTGGTATTGATACTACTGGAGCTGGTATTGATACTACTGGAGTTAGTATTGATACTACTGGAGTTAGTATTGATAATACTGGAGCTGGTATTGATACTACTGGAGCTGGTATTGATACTACTGGAGTTAGTATTGATAATACTGGAGCTGGTATTGATACTACTGGAGCTGGTATTGATACTACTGGAGTTAGTATTGATACTACTGGAGTTAGTATTGATACTACTGGAGCTGGTGTTGATACTACTGGAGCTGGTATTCCTCCAGGGAGGAGTTCACTCCACAGTTCCTGGTATTTACAGCATTCCTCTGAACTTAATGATCTGAGTGAATACTTCATACTTTAGCGCTCTTTGAGGAACAAGAGGTGTAGAAGTGTACAAGTCGCCCCTTTAACTTCTCTTCACGTGTTGTAGTCCTACCATGGAGTTATAGCTCTGGTCTGTGTTGATCTACTGGAGCTAATCTGTCGCTAACGTTAGCAGCTAATTAGCTTCCCTGCTAAACATTCCAACCAGTCCAACATGATACACCCACCTCCACCTACCTGCTCTAGTGGCGGGACCCTCCGTCTCCGTGGAGGAACAGGAAACTCCAACAGCTCCCGGTGAGATTCTAATCCGGTCCCCGTTCCTGTGTACCGAGCACGGTGTGAGAGTGTCTCACTAAGGTGACTGGTCCGGTTAGTCAGTGTCAGATCGCGGTGCTCGGTGCTCTCCCGTGCTCTTCTTTCCTGGCCGGTGTGATCCACAGCAGTGCGCGTGCCCGCGGACTCACGCCTGCCCTGACAACTTTGGC
Source organism: Sebastes umbrosus (assembly GCF_015220745.1). Taxonomy (NCBI): domain Eukaryota; kingdom Metazoa; phylum Chordata; class Actinopteri; order Perciformes; family Sebastidae; genus Sebastes; species Sebastes umbrosus. The sequence goes on along the minus strand of NC_051280.1, from coordinate 5,075,352 downwards.
AACTACCTTTACGCAAAGATCGTCTATTAGAAACATGTGTCACTCTACTTTTTTTTCCCAGGACTAAATCTGTCTCGCCTTTCGGTTGACAGATACCCCGCGTCCTATGCGTAAACTTTGGCGTTACCATAGTGACAAATCCGGTTCGGAGGCACTACGAGAAACGACATTTCAAGCAAGCAAATGACCGTTTGTTCATGAAAATGTAAACGTTGATATCTGTCGATTATTAGCTATTTTTTGTGTGTATCTTCATTAACTCATTAAAAGCGGCTCCGTTTGGAGTGGAAATACAGTCGGAGTGAGAGCTCCTGTCAAACGTTGAAATTGGAGGTAAACGGTGAATCAGCGCCACGTGGCGGTTATAAACCGGAACTACAGCTACACCGGGAGACAAACGGGTTTACTTTTTGATAAACTAGCTAAATAAATAGAATGACAACTTTCCAAATGTTTGTTGCCGTGTTCCCTCCATTGATGTGATGTACTTCTGTGTTCTAAGACTGCAGATGTCTTCACTAAAATAATGCCAACGATGGATTAGTTAAACAAACTATTTTTTCGTGATCATCTCATGTGTGTACCAGTTTATTACCAGAAGGTTATGTTTGTCTGTCTGTCTGTCTGTTTGTCCGTTAGCAGGATTACTCCAAAAGTTTGGGATAGATTTGAATGAAATGTTTTGGAGCGGTGGAAGTGTAGCACAATGAACACCAAAGATTTTGGTGGCGATCCAGATCCAAAATTTTTGTAAGGATTCCTTTAATACATCCATGAAGGATTCGATCAGCCTGACGCGTGACCCCGCCTCCTTCCTTCTGAGAGCAGAAAGATACGTGTGTGGGTGTGTGGCGAGACTGCGAGCTGCTGGCCGTCCGCGGTGAGAAAGAACAAAGCGGTAGATGACGGATGAGAGACAACGTAGTGTAACGTTATACAGACATAACAAGGCTGCTGAATGAGAGAGGCATCCGCCGATACGTTACACAGAAACACACCGTGTTAATAACAAGCCGACCACCTCACGGTACCGCCAGCTGGGAGCTGTGATCTGTTTTTAAAGTCAGACACCTTGGCGGAGGTCTGCGCTCTCCGAGTGCCATTCTAGTCCAGTCTGTGGTCTCTCTGTAGGCCTACTCTAAATATGAAGCTCTACTGCCATCGGCCAGCTAACATAGCTTAGTATGAATATGGAAAAGCTCTCCCTGGTTCTGTCCAAAGATGGAAAAAAAATCCCCTTACTAGCTCATCTAAAACTCACAAATTACACTTTACATCTTTTATTAATATCTTACTACTACTACTACTACTACTTCTTGGCCAGTTGGAACCAGCAGGGAGCAGAAGGTCAGTCCTCTGCACCAAACAGTAAAGCCGTGGACACACCAGGAACGTCAGCAGCGCGTGGCGGCTGCGTTACCTGTTGTTTTTTATTTCGGCGTTCCTGTTAACACGTTAGAGCAGACACACTGAGCGTCTCACACGCGTCTCGGCTGTGTCTCTTCTAGAGATTTGAGGTCTCGCCTATTTTTGCCGCGTGCCGCGTGCCGCGTGCCGTGTGTTTCAGAGCAGCAACAGACAGTGAAGGTGATCTCTTGAAAGTATATTAACATCATATCAGCTACATTACTACAGTTTCCATGTCTAGACATCTGTAGAATATGTTACGAACAGGGAAAGTGATCTATTGACTGTATATTAACATCATATCAGCAAGATTACTACAGTTTACATGTCTATCTGTAGAATATGTTACCATGATAAAAAAAAGTAAAGACTTACTTTTAAATCAAGACTTCCTGCTTTCATTTCAAAATAAAAGCCCTCAAGCGTTTGCTCTATAGACAGAATTCCTTAATTTGTTAACACAAAGCTATTATTCTGAAATATGAGCAGTCAGTGCTGTGGAACTTAAAGTGACTTAGAGAGCTCCATGAATTGATAAAGTATGGGTTTTAATTCAACACTTTCTGCTTTCATTTCGAATTAAAAGCCCTCAAGCGTTTTTTCTGTGGACAGATCCCTTCATTTGTTAACACGAGGCTTTTATTCTGAAATATGTGCCAGACGGTGTTGTAGAACATGCAGTGACTTGGAGAGCTTGATGAATGAATATAGTACGGAATTTTAATGGTGGATTATTACCATTATTCACAAATTACCATACGTTTCTGAACCTTTCTCTGTCTAAAATAAATCTAAATGATATTTATAATGAAATGAAATGGCCATTAAAAGGCAAACTCTATGTAGAAAGAAAGGGCTGACAGCAGCAGCAGAAACGCAGCAGACACGCAGCTGAAATGCAGTGTGAACGCCCGACGCGTGTATCACTCAGCCACCACGCCGCGCAGCCTGCACGCGATCCTGACGTTCCATGTGTGTTCCGGGGCTAAAGAGGCAAAACTCTGGTGCTTTTTTGACAAAAGCCGCTAGACAATCATGCAATCAATCACAATTAAATATTTTAATTGACTGACAGCCCCAAATAGAACGCATGATGTTATGCTGTGATGGCCGTGGGATCAAGCATTTTAATTTTAATGGGTTTTAATAGGAACATTTTTTTGTCTTGTCAGGGTCTGAGTGTCTGTCTTTTGGCTATACAGTTTATTATAGACTTATTATAGGAGCTGGGGTTGAACTTCCAAAATCCCAAAAAAAAAATCACACCCTTGCCAGAATGTATGCCATATGCATTAAAATAGCCAAAAGGATAAAAAAAAAAAAAAAGCCAAAAATGTCCCTGGTGATGCATAAGGGCTCCCACATACACATCTTACTGGTACTAACCAACATTATTAATTACAAATCTCTAAGTATTAAAGGAACAGTGTGTGACATTTCTGAGGATCTATTATCAAAAACAGAATATAATATTAATAAGTATATTTTCTTTCGTGTATAATTACCCAAATCTAAGAATTGTTGTGTTTTTATATCTAGCCGTTTATATCTACGTACGGAGCGGGTCCTCTTTACAGAGTCCGCCATGTTGCTCCTTCATGTTTCTACAGTAGCCCAGAACGGACAAACCAAGCACTGGCTCTAGAGAGAGACTTTCACGTTTTTACGTTACCTGAAGGTCACTGTAGTTCTCCGATACGCTTGGGAAATTGTGGTAATGTGAGCCGCAGAGTGTAAAACCGTGGTAGCGCCGTCTGACTTCCGTTTCTTCTCAAGTAGTGTTATTACAGTAAGGATGGCCTCTGAACGAAGCGAACGGCTTTACCACGTGTTTACACTGGGCGGCTCACGTTACCGCTGTCTTGGTAGTACTCAGATGGTTGCAATCTGCAACCACACCATTAGATATTGCCAAATCCTACACACTGTACCTTTAAATCAAGTTTTGACCTGAATGAATGAATGACTACACCACTTTAAAGACTCTTTTCGAGTTTCTGTTCATTCCAGATGTGTTGGATGGGGTTGAGGTCAGGGCTCTGTGCGGGCCGGTCAAGTTCTTCCACACCAGACTGGGAAAACCCATTTGTTCATGGAGCTTTCTTCTAATCTACTCACAGGGGCACTGTCAGGTTGAAACCAGAAGGAGCCTGCCGCAAAACTGTTGCTAAGTTAGAAGCCCAGTATTGTCTGCTGTGGCTAAGGGTACAGAGCGGGCCGTCCTATAATCACAAAGTGGTGTCCTTGAGCGAGTAGCTTTACAGCAGTCCACTGCTCCTAAATGCTTAGGATGGGTTAAATGCAGAGGTCAAGTTTCATATATGTGACAATAAAATGTAAGTTTTTAAGTTAAAACTGTATATATATATATATATATATATATATATATATATATATATATATATATATATATACAGCGCCTTTCTAGTGTTCCGACCACTCAAAGCTCTTTACACTACATGTCATCGTTCATCCATTGACACACACATTCATACACTGATGGCAGAGGCTGCCATGCAAGGAGCCAAACAGCCCATCAGGATCTAAATATTCATTCAGACACTGATGGCTCGGCCTTCGGGAGCCCAAGAACACTTGGACATGTGGACTGGAGGAGCCGGGGATCGAACTGCCGACCTTCCGATTGGTGGACGACCTGCTCTACCTCCCCATCAATATTTAATTTGATTAGAAGCAGGGGGCCTAACCCAAACCATGAAAAACTGTCCCAGACCAAATGTTCACAGAAATATAATCACCTTCCTTCAATCTGATTTCAGAAAATCCATTTATACGCGTGATACAACTTCAACATTAAATGGCTGTCTGCTAAACAATTAGGAGGTGGAACACAACAAACGGAAAGAGAGGTGCAAGCATTTTCTCATAATTATTTAATCACACATACATTTACATCATGCAATCAATCCAAAACTGTGATCTCATGAACTTCCCATCTCCGTCCTTATCAGAGCCCTGTTCTTTGTGCCCCAGTTCTCCAGGAATGATCCAGTACCTTGTCTACTGATGGATCCTCAAAACTGTCCTTTAAAAATTGACCAACTATTACACAGTAATAAAAAAAGTGGCTACACTTTTAATTTAGAATTAATGCAAAATCCAATTTAGGTAAACACCTCAACTATTCTTTGCTGATTTTTTTATTAACTATTTTTTCCCCATTTCATATCCAGTTTTGGTGGAAGGTCAAAGGATAAACATTTTGAGGTCCATGCTGCCAAGTCTTAACTAATCTAGAAGATTACACAGAGGGAATAAACCATCTCGATAGACACCAAACACTGTCCTGTCATAGATACGGGGGAGCTACTCCTCCCTGCAGCTTGGAGAAGCTAATTATTACTCCTTAAATTATTTGCTGTCAACAAAACAGTTCCATTTACAGGGCTTCGGAAACCTTTCTGTCCTCCTGTCAAAAACAGACACATATGGAGTGTTTTTCTGAGTGCAGGTATTGTGAAGAAGTGCTATTAAACCCAACTTTTCTGTGACAAGATGACAAGTTTTAGTATGACATCTTAGAGAAAAAGCCAAAATCCCATCCCCCTCTTTCAAGCTAGATTTGTTCCACTAGTCTCAGCCAAATAGAAGGTTTCTTTAATGTGTATTTCTAAAAAGATTTTGTTTATATTCTAATTTAAATATCTACTGCTGCACTGGATAGTAAAGTGTCAGTAGTAGATTCTCTATCTTAGAATATGGTCCAGAAAAGCTCCTGTATTATGTTTCAGCTTTTTAGAAATGGCAATGAAAGAAGCCCTCAATGAGAAAATACATTGAAAAGTTAGTGGAACAGAAGCTAACAAGGAAGAAGGGCAGGACTTTTGACTCTATATGGCAGGATTTTCGCTGCAAGCACACCCTGATCACACCTGCCAGTCGACTGATATACAGTGTATTTTACAGTATATTGCACTTGCACAAGATGTTAGTGTTCTCACGCTGGGGGTTACAATCACAACAAGCTCTTTGCCGATGCAGTGGGGCTTCACAGGGTTAAAACAAAACAACAAAAAAAAGCTGTGGTGGGAATTAAAAACACAACAAAGACAATAAAACACAAAATAAATCCTACACCCCTGACTAGATTTAGTTAAATAAACCCCCTCCTACAGATGATGACAGAAGATTGTTGTGCAATTTTAGACCCTGCTCTCCTGACTGGCTGATCAGCTGACAGGGTCTGACCCATCGCCGCTCCCCCTTCAAATATGCATCTACACCATCTATGGAACAATGAAAGAGATACAGTACATAAAACCCAGCAAAACACATTGCTTTCTGCAAATTTACAACCAAAAAGGGGGCAAATACAGTTACAGGTCCTAAATCTATGAGAAACAACAAAAAAAGGGTGTGGGGGTGACCGAAAAAGAGGCGAGGCACCCTTGAAAAGAAATCATGATACGGCAGGGAACAGTTACAACTAAAAAACAAAAACAAAGGTCCTGGAAATGAGTGAGTGACAGCGACCCAGCTAGGACAGGACAAGCATTGTGTGTGCTATCTCAGTCTATATGCCTGCAGACTATGTGCTCCAATGTGCAGAGAGATATAAATAGCGCCCATTAACACAGCATTATTAACCACTGAGAGAAGTAACAACAGTACATTTAGCTACTTAGCATAGGCTATGCTAAAAGGTGGAAGTTTGTCGTGTTAACCGGATCATTCTCTTCCTTTCTTTCCTTCTACATTCTTTACATCCTTCTCATGAAGTCACCATTACGAGTATAGGTTTTATTTTAACTTAATGATAAAAACAATTGGCCTCCACAGGTATTTAGTTAAATACATCTACAGTACACTGTCGCACGTCGTGGCTTTTGATTTTTTAATCCTTCTTTTTAGCCGCTCCCCTGCTGTCTCTCTCTCTCTCTCCGGGGAAGCGTGTGCAGTAGTGCCAATTTGACATCTGTACAAGACCGGACAGAACAGTAGTGCTCGACGCCATCTAGTCAATTCAAAACCATACACTTTTTTTGTCGTTTTTTTTTTCCTTAAAGTAGCATGTAAAATCTATTCAGAGAAAAAGTGTGGTTAACAACCAATAGTAATGATGAAATATACAGAGGTTAGCCTATAGGGTCAAGCTAGTTCTCGTGGTAGGGACTCCTTTTGTTTTTTTTTTGGTCTTTTTCTAGTTTTAGGTTGTTTTCATTTGTTTGTTTTTCTCTTTTTCGGATGTCGCTACCGTTACATTCAGCATGGCACAGTGCAGAACTACTCGCACGACGACGACGGATGACGACAGACTGTGCAAAACAAAAACGAAACCGAAGCTACACATTTGAGGTGTTGGCTGGTTTCGCTCGCCGAGGCTGCGCTCACGACTGCGTTTGGTTCGGTGGATAAGAATGTTATCTTGCCTTTTGTAAATTAAATTTGTTGTCTTTTTTTTTTTTATTATTATTATTATTATATCCAGTACGAGAAAAAGAGACGAGTCATGATGAGAATTGGGGGAAGTGGGGGAGTGGGTGGAGGTGTGGGGGGCTGGAGCTGTACAGGCCGGGAATATTTATATATATATATTTATAATTCAGAAACTCCTTCGTGGCTCCAAAGCAGCAACGAGGAGCCTGGTCGCTGTAATGGAATGACAGGTTGTCGGGGTGGGCGGGGGGGGGTGATATTGGCTTCTTCAGTGGTGTCATCCTTCTATCACGCTGCTCTTCAGCTGCAGAGAAACACAAATACAAATGCTGTTAGTGAATGTCACACACTTTCTGATCATACAACCGCTACCATCCACCATGCAGCTGGCAAGTTATATCAAGATGTGTCAATGACAATTCAGTTTCAACAAAAAAAGGAGGCAGATTTTGCAGCTGGAAAATCTGAATATTAACACATGTACACTGAAAAAATGGATTCCAAACTGATTAAACAACCCTTGTTCTACTAATATTTGATAAAAACGTTCATGTGATTACTGATGTAGGGGTATGATCAGTGTAGAATTCCTTTAAAGTATTTCATTATTGTATTTCTCTGAACTAAACTTACAACTTTCTGTTATTGATTTTGTCCTTATTTTGGTGTAGTTTTAGTGTTAATGTTATTTCTAATTCTGAGAAGCAGTTTGTTAACTTCATGTTTTTAAATAGTAATTATCTATACGTTTGGCTCTTCCACTCTGTAGTCACCAAATGCAGTAAACACCAGAAAAACATGAAACTTAAAGCCCCCCTCCAGTGTATTTTGGCATTTCTATGATATTTCATATTTATTTGAGTCATCTCCTGACTAAGTTGATTAACCAAACTGTTTGACAATTTTCTTTTGACAAATTTGGTTGAGGTTGTTGCTAAAATGGGAATATGACGTATGACTATAGTAGAAGCTGCAGGTCAGACGTCATCCTCCAAGCTGCAGACGCACTCATGCTCATTTGAGTCTGAGCAGCAGCAAACTGATAAATCTGTTAATCTGTCAGTTTGTCTTTCTAGTTAGTTCACTAGTTAGGTAGTTAGCTAGCCCAACTTGTTGCGTTAGCTAACTGAGGATTTTATTTTCACAATGGTATTTGTGTGTGCGGTGAACGGCTGAAATCAACGAAAATGAATTAAATCCCACCGGCAGAATGAACACAACACACTGACTGTCTGTCTCACTCGCTCTCTTCTTTACCGTCTCCTCCTGCTGGAGATAAAGTCACGGAAAGCAGCCGATGCCGTTTTGGAGGTTTGCCGGCCTCTAACAGCTGTGGACGACGGGGAGCGCACAACTCTCAGCCCAAAAGAGAAGTCCCGTTAGAGAAATAAAGGAATCACAGTGCAGCCCGGTGCGATGTCGGTGTTGGAGCTGAGGCCAGAGTAACCTGTGTTAAAACGTCCCGAAACTACATTTTAAACAGCGGCGCTCGGTAACATGTCTATCCGTCGTCCGGTGCGCTGTGGCCGGCGTGCAGCGGAGCGGCTCCTCGGTGCAGCGGCAGCCAGACGACCGCTTCGCCAGGAGGAGACGGTGAAGAAGAGAGCGAGTCAGAGAGAGTCGGTGTGTTGCGCTAAATCTTGTCTCATTTGTGGTCTGATAAACAGTAAATTCATCAAAGCTGGTTCCATCTAAACTGGGTTGAAAAACGATGCAATATGGTTGCCATGGTAACGAATTATGGCTGACTATTACCACACCCCCATTCTCTGTTTGAGGGAGAATATTAACCAGAAAACAGGAAGTAACACTGTCTGGAGGGGGGCTTTAAACAGAGGGCAGCTATGGATGCTCTTATTTTATCTTCAAAGATATATTTTTTGTAAGATTTGATGACCTTAACTGGATGATTACAGTGGAGATGCAGATGGAAACATGGAGAGAAATAAAGGGGATGACATCTAACAAAGACCTCCACCCGGAATCAAACTGGGGACATTAATAAAGAGAATTCATGATCATGATACATCGTACAGAAACCTAGAATATTAAATGCTTCTACTAGGGATGCTCATTTTGAAAAATGTTCTTAACCGATAACCTACCCTCGTTAACCGATTATTAACCGTTAACCGATAAGATTTGTGTCTCGTACCAGCTGCAGTGTGTGATCACAACAGATAACTGAGTCTCCAGTTCACCGTCTGGGAGCGTTAACTTAGCAGCTACGATGCTGCGTGTAGTGTCGCGGACATGCAGCCACTTTCCCAGTAAAAGTCTAGTTTAGTTTAGCAGGTTGTCAGCTGTGTGTCTGCCCGGCGGAACGATAGCGACAGTGTGTGTATTTGTGCTACATTAGCAGCTCTAGCATTGCCGGAGGCTTCTTGCTCGCTGCCGCCACACATACAGTCTGTCAGCACAACGTAACTTTAACGAGTGTCCGTGTGTGTGTGTGTGTGTGTGTGTGTGTGTTGGCGGTGAGTGTGAGGTTGTTGGTGGCGTTCTAGCTGTGAATGTAGGTGTAGCAGTGTGTGTACAGTTTATTTGTTGCTGAATAAATGCTACAAAACTACAACTCCTCCTCTCCGCTCAAGCGAGCCCCGAGCGAGCCGGAGAGACCGGAGCCGACTTCCTGTATCCTGCAACTCCGGCTCCGCCTCTTAAGGTGGGCTGTTAAGGTGGACCAGCTTTTCTCCTTAAAGTGACAAGCCACTCAGCTTTTGAATTAATTATAAATATTTCTTTTAACCGTTTGAACTGATAGCGTTAATCGGTTACAGCGTCTCTTAAATGACACATGGTCTCGTTGAGCTCCCTGAAAAGAAAAGAGCGGTGTTATTCTTACTTCTTGTCTGGCTTGCTGCTGCCGCTGCTCCCCCCTCCCCTGATGGACACCGTCTGGCTGTTCTGGTAGAAGCCTCCTCCGCTGCGGTTCATGTTAGGGTGGGTGGGAGACGCCACCGGCTGCTGCCCGGGCCGGATAGGCTTGGCTGGGGAGGGAGAAAGAGGAGATTGAGGGTTGGCCATTTCAGATGATGTTTGCGATGTCAGGAAGATTTTCATTTCATTTCAGACAAAACATCAATTCAAATGTAAATGATCTGTATATTAGTGGTATAACAGGAAGTTTGTCCAGTCGCAGAGACAAGTCACAAAAGTCTTGTGTTTTCTTCCCTGAATAAAAGAAGGTGTATATGCGTTTCCCATCCATCCCTGCTTACCGATCTGGGCCGAATGTCCCCTCCTGGCCATGTTCTTGGCTCTGACGGCCTCCTTGATGCGGTCCACCTCCTGCTGGTAGCGCTTGCGGTCGCGGGCAGCGTTCTCCTTGGCCTCCTTCAGAGCAGACTCAAGGGCCTTGACCCGCTCAGCTGTAGCACGAAGACGTTTTTCCAGTTTCGGAAGCTCACAGCGCAGGTCTGCGTTATCACGTACCAGCTGTGGGACAATTTGCATCGCGTTATAACATTTCAAGCATGATTGAGCAAATATGTATGATAGCAAGGAGAAGACGGTAGAATAAATTGAAAATAAAAGGCAGAAAATAAGATAAAAAGAGAGCAAGAAGAAAAAAGAACGGGACAAGAACAGCAAGAATCCTTCATCGTGTTGCTGGGTGTGTGTACTTAAATCCTACCTGTTTGTGAACCTTGGTGAGCTGCTCAAGATTGTTCTCAAGAAAGGAGATTTTCTGTTTCTGTGCTGCGCTGCCGCCTGTGTCGTCAGAGTCCATCTCAGCGCTCTGCACAACATGAAATTAGTATTAAAGCATTACAACTTAATATGCAGGGGGACTTATGATCATATTCTAAAATCCTTTAACCTGTATCACTCCAGTGATCCTTACACTGTTGCTCTTCATACCACAACTACTGGCTCATTTTGTTATCAATTGTGTACTATTTCTTTTTTGTTTTTTGCTACACAAATTCATGTCAACCAGGTAATGAACAATCATAGTGGTTCACCTTTTTCACTCTGGTAGCCAAGTCCTGGACAAAGAGCTTCCTCAAGTTGTGCAGGGTCTGCAGCTCCTTGGCCTTGGATGGAAAAAAAAGACAACAAAGCAACTTGATTGAGATGATTGGAACAAACAGTGTCAGTGTTTTATCCAATAATTGAACATGGCAGGTATACATTTATAACAAAGAAACCCACTGCAACAGCAAATGTGCACAGATTTTTTTTACCGGTTTTTAAAACCTCAATATTGAGGCTGGGGTTGAATTCAAAATGAGTCATTCATTCGTAATCGTATTTAGGGATGTCACGAGAACCGACACTTCGGTAACCAAGTCAATGCAAAAATTGTGAAAAAGTGACAGTACTGGTTTTTCTACAGTACTGCAGATAGCGTAGGTATCGGGGACCAGGGCTTGGACTAGTGGCACTCCATTGTCCCGGGGATGATAGAAAGTTCCCTGATGATGTTCCATTGTGAACAACACATCCGTGTTGAAATGGACAGGAGGAGAGCTAGTGAACGTTAGCTGTTAGCAGCCGGTGGGAAGCACAGTCCTGTTTTTTTTTTGTTTTCTTTTTCACCATGATATCAAATTAGGTATCGAGAATAGTGGAATTTCACTGGTATTGGTACCTACTACTATGTTTCTGGTATCGTGACATCCCCAATCAGATTGAATTTACTGTCAATATTAATGGAAATAATGGAAAACAAAATAAACTTTATGGAAGACTGGCATTTACAACTCACAGCAGTCAGTATGAGCCGTAAACAAGAAGTCAACTCAACGATACAATCAATTCCACTTGCAAAGGGATGTAATCCAACTATCTGATGTGAGAAATACCAACAATAAGTGCTTTTAAGTCATCAGTTGATTTAGATGAACTCACCACTGTCTCTTCCAGTCCCTTCAGGTCCTGTCTGGCTTGCTCCCTTCTGTCCTGCATCACCCTGAACAACAACAACAACAACAGTTAAAGCAGCAATCCTTCAGATTTCAGTCCTGGTTGAGTTACAATTTCTATTTGAGTGAAACAATGGGATTGTGCTTTGAGTTTAGCAGTCTGGAGTCTTTTTGTTGATACATGAGCATAGAATTAGAATAGAAAAAAATCTATTTCTATGTGCATAAGCTTCAAGTTTTCAGAATTATGTGCATAGTTCAATTTTTTGTGTGTATAATAGGGCTATCAATCGATTAATATAGTTAATCGCGATTTATCACAAATGAATCACATTTTTTATCTGTTCAAAATGTACCTTAAAAGGGAGATTTTTCAAGTATTTAATACTCGTATCAACATGGGAGAGGGCAAATATGTTGCTTTATGTATTTATGTATATATATTTATTATTGGAAATCAATTAACAACACAAAACAATGACAGATATTGTCCAGAAACCCTCACAGGTACTGCATTTAGTATAAAACAATATGCTCTAATCATAACATGGCAAACTGTAGCCCAACAGGCAACAACAGCTGTCAGTGTGTCAGTGTGCTGACTTGACTATGACTTGCCCCAAACTGCATGTGATTATCATAAAGTGGGCATGTCTGTAAAGGGGAGACTCGTGGGTACCCATAGAACCCATTTACATTCGCATATCTGGAGGTCAGAGGTCAGGGGACCCCTTTGAAAATGGCCATGGCAGTTTTTCCTCACCAAAATTTAGCGCAAGTTTGGAGCATTATTTAGCCTCCATCACAACAAGCTAGTATGGTACCAATGAATTCCTTAGGTTTTCTAGTTTCATATGATAGCAGTATCTCATTCTAGGTTTAAAACTGAGTCTGTTACAACCTAAAAATTGCAAGTTAAAGAAATTATTGGCATTAAAACAAATTTGCGTTAACGTGTTATGGCATTAACTTTGACAGCCCTAATGTAACAGCATTTTCATCACAACAGACACCCAGTTCATAATACTGCAAATATGTAAATATTGCAAAGCTTTCATCAGTGGGCTATAGGCTCAATCACCATTGTGTTACCTCATTTGGCTAGAGATAGTGATTTAAAAGACATTTATTTAAATGAAAATCTTGGAGATTGCCACTTTAATATCTAAAGAAATACACACGTCACAAAGCTGGTGATAAATGGCTGCACAATTACTGTATCAGGCCATTAAAATGAACCATACTGAGTAAACAGAGTGAAAACAGTGACCAGCTGTGTGTGAAACGTACGTCAGCTCATGCAGCTTGCGGCTCTTCTCCTGGTCGGTGGATTTGAGTTTCTCGTGCTCCACTCTGAGCCTCTCCTGCTCCAGCATGATCTTCTGGTTCAGGCTGGAAGACACAACATAGCACCATGTTTATATGAACCTACTGACTCAATCTGTATGTCTGGGTAAACAGAAAGTAATATTTTATTGTAATAATATACGGTTGTAACAGTAAGAACAATTATCTTTCACCTCACAACTACCGTTTACTTTTAATTAAATTGTTTTTTAAATCAAATATATTAATCAGTTTGTTTTTATTATGTGTGATTTTGCTTGATTTTATTGTGTTTATCATTTGTTTCTTGTGCAATCTGTGAAGCACTTTGGGTTGCCTTTGTGTATGAAATGTTCTATATAAATACAATTGCCTTGCTACCTCAAATATCAAAACACCATAACTAAAACATTGTTTTCCTTGTGATTTTGAATGTAATTCAAAGCCTTTATCCCTGTTGCTGTCCTTCCTAACGGAGTAATAACTGAAGACCACAGAAATGGAAGTCTTACTCCTGCAGCTCAGTGATGAGTTTCTCCTTGTTGTCCAGCTCGTCTCTCAGGCTGCTGATCTGCTTCTGATGAGCTTCACGGTGGGAGTGGATCTGCTTCTCCACCGCTTCCTGAAAACACACAAATACACAACATTTGCATGGTATTTATTTAAAAGAATAATTTACATTTAAAAGACTAACATGCTGTTAAGTCGATGCAAAAGTTTAAAAAAGACCAACAGTTAGCATGTTGGGATTCTTCACACAATGTTTTACATTTAGATTTAATTGTGAGAGAGAGATATTTGTTTCCACAGCCAGTACACAGAAACATACAGACATACAGATCTACATCTACTAGATCAAAGCTAAGCTTTTGTATTTAGAATCTGCAAAACTGTTGACGTGTGTCCACTGTTTCATGGGGCTGAGGAACATACCTTGACTTCATTGGCAGTCTGGATCTCATTTTCTCTATCCAAAGCATGGACTTTCTCTGTAAAACATAAACACAGGATTCATTATCATGAGATGGGAGTACAGTGATGTTAGTATCCACAGAACTCTAACAATATAAAAAGGAGTTAGGATTGGGTTTTGTTTACACTTCAAAATGATTCTAATTCTGCTTATTGATTTTGGTTATAAATGAAATCCTGGTTTTGATTCATGTCAAATAATTTAATTAAGAAGAGAAACCAAAATATGCAAATTTTGTCATGTGGCTGCAGTCTTGCACATACTTTTTTAACACTTGCTCTGATCTGCTATATTGGGAACACTGTATTATCTGGTAGATCCCTACTTCAGTATCAGGAATCAACAACTGCAACTGAAAAGCGTGTTTCTTACCCAATAGACAGTTCTTATACATTTTAATCTGTTTCCAGTTCAGAACCAGTTTTTGAAACGCTACCCTAACACGTTTTTCCAGTTGGATAAGTATGTTGAGGTTAAAGAGTTCCTGAGAGGCTTTTTAACTTTTATTCCACAGCTCCTGTTAGCATTAATTCCCTCCAACAGACGTATTTAAAGTCTCCATGAAATGAAAAATACATTTTCCCAGTTTCAATCCTGTGTCTCTCTGTTAATTGTTCATTTACCTCTTGTTATATGCTAAATATATGTCCAAAAACACTATCAGAGTATTTTTACATCAAAATCTAATCAAAATCTTTGCCTTTTCTCTTCCTGTAAACGGTTTCTAATGTTTGATGACTCATCCTGCACTCAGGGGCTTTTACAGAAGTTCATCCAATCAAACAAGACTTTGGGCTGGCTAATAGTTTGTGGATCGAATCAATACACGTTCTTTGATCGAAGAAGCTAACAGAGCAATTTGGAGAGAGACAGGAAGAGATGTGTGTTTGGATATCAGAGTGCCAAAAACGCTGTTTTCATTTCCAATACAATGTGGCTGAGGTCTAATTCATCCAAGTGAAACTTCACAGATTTTTAACCGACTGCGTCACTGCAGCGCGGCAGTACATGGAGTGTGAACCTCCACCGGATGACGACGCAATACGACCGGCAGAGTTTTGCGTGTGGGTGAGCGGGGGCCTCCGGGCACCGTTCATCTGCATGTACTGTCACGCGGCAGTAACGTTACCACACAGCCGTTTGAGAGTTAGCAGTGTTTCCCTTTTATCTCTCCCTCGTCCTTTGCCTGATCAAACAGCAAGTGAGGGAGGTGGGTGTGTGGAGCCAACAATCCTCTGCTCTGTAGCTCCGTATAGAGCTAAACTCTAAGCCCACCCACTTTTTAGTGGCCCAATCAAATGAGAATGATTTGATTTAAATCCCTCTTTTAACATGTACACCGCTCAAATATTCTATTTCACAGTACAGCAGTTAAAGATGCTCCAACTTCCGTTTCATGGGAACTTTAGGTGGAATTGAAGCGAATGTGCTATATCTGTTGTTCTGTCCTTGAACAGTGACATACCCTGAGCACTGATCTTGACAAGTTCCTCATTGAGAGAGTCCACGTTCTCCTCCAGCTGCCTCTTCTTCTGCTCCACGTTGTGCAGGTACTCTGTCAGAGACTTGATTTTAGCCTCATGCTGGAGACAGAAGAAATAATACAGATGTTTATACATACGATCGTTATGAGGATTCAGAAATGAAATCATTCTTTCTTTATATTTACACAGGTATGGGTCAGGTGTAGGTTTTCCGTTTACAACGTTGTTTGTGGTTAGTTCCTACGTACCTGGGAGATGCGCAGCTGGCAGGCAGCCAGCTCCTTCTCGTTCTCGTCCATCTTCTTGTTGCTCTCTGACTGGGTGCCCTCCAGCTGCTTGCAGCGTTTGGCCATGGTCTTCACTTCTGACTTCATCTTACTGATGTAGAGACGGGCCACAGTGAACTCCTCATCTATCAGGCCACTGCCCTCATGTTGCTGGAAGGGCATAAGAGGAAAGTTGAAGAGGCACGACCACATGAAGGAAAAAGTAAGGTGACGTGATAGAAGAAAGAACCAAGTGTTCATGCATTTGATCATCAGAATATCTGAACTGACATTGTACTAGATAAGTAACAAAGTTGGTCACTGGGCCTGAACCTTCTGTGTAAGGATTCTATCCATGGATGTATTAAGAGAACTGGATCCAGCGTTGGAGGCGGGGCCCCGGTCATTCCTATGAGAGTTGCTCAGTGGCACATGAAGCCTAAATGGCTCGACTTCCGTCTGGAAAAGTACCCGGATCTTGACGGAGTAGCGTCCGAGATGATTGGCGGAGTAGCGTCCGCTCGGTCACATGACTTGGTTACGGGGTCCTAACATCACGGCTTGGCGCTCCAGCCTCGGTCTGGGTCTCACTCACATGAACGGAGGAAGGGAAATAACTCTGGATTCAGCTATTAGTGCGTTACTTTAAAAACTTATTTTTTTAAATAAGGGTTATTTTAGTGTTCGTACTGGGGAGTTGATTCACCTCCAAAAAATTATCTGCTTAGTTACAGACGTCTATTTCCCAATCTAAGACTATGGGAAAAAGTCTTATTGGGCCCAATGGCATCACGTGACTGACACAGAAGTTGCAGTACCGCCGTTTGGCCACTAAGAAAGTCGGGATCAACGACCGGCGCACTTCCTCGGGGCTTGACTCTATCTCCTCATCCATTAAAACAACTCCTTCCTGCTTCTTCCTCTAGATTCCTAGAAGCTGGTGTTGCTACTGTAGCCAACGTGTTGCTATAGTAACCATACACAATGCCTCTCAGTACCTTGATGTCATTGCTGCCTACGGCGATGCCAATCTCGGCGAGGTCTTTGAGCAGTGAAGACATCATCTCGGTCACCCTCTTCTTCTGGTGGTTGGACATCTCCTTCAGCTTCTGGAGCTCAGAGTCCAGAGATGACAGGATGGACTACAGGGAGAGGGAGAGAGAGAGAGGGAGAGAGAGAGAGAGAGAGAGAGAGAGAGAGAGAGAGAGAGAGAGAGCATTGATTCTTTGTCTCAGGGTATTCTCCTTTTGTGTTCAATGGAGAAATAAAACGGCAAGAAATTAAAAAACAGACATTATTGGAGCAGAGAACAGTGTGCAGTCTACCTTTTGCCACTTCCATTGTTTTCACACACTCATAATACTCATCAAGTTACATTTCTCCCAATATTCTCTCAAAGTAGTGCTATGATGTTGGATGCTACAGGAACTGTGATAAATGCAAATGCAGATCCCACTGTTCCCATTGCAGAAAACACTCAAAATGTTTTACTCCAGTCTACACATATATGATGGTGTGTTCTTTATACTATGACAGTTTTCCCAATATTAGATTAAAAAATAATGGCAATACATTGCCTTGCTTTCAGTATTGTTATATCTCACAATATATTGGATAGGAACCCCTGTATCATGACACGTATCGTGTCACCAGATTCCTGCTAACACAGAGCCCTAGGGTTCCCACGGAGAGTGTGAGAGAGGAGAGATCAGATGCATACAGTGGCACGGCTTTACAGAAGAAACGTTATGTAACGCAACACTAAACTATACCGATATAAATGGTATGGTCTCATCCTATATCTTGTTTGAAAAAATATAGCTATACCTTAAAAAGTCTTTATAACCGCCCAGCCCTAGATTAAAGAGTGTTTGCTCCTATGCAATTCTAACATGAGACTGACACAATATAGTCAACCACCAAGTCCTTTTAGATTGTGAAAGAAAGACAGGGGCTGTAGTAGCAATATATGTGTGCATGCGAGTCTGCGCGCGTATGTCTGTAGTTCTTTTTATCCCTGCAAGGTTGTACAAGTTTAATTATAGTGTTGCGTGTTGCATATTAACATATCAAAAATGATGGTCAAATATAAGGCAGATGACCAAAACTAAAGCGTCACAGTGACTCTGGATATGCTGATATCTGTCCCCAAGCTCACCGATTTCTGGCTAAGCTCCTCGCTGATGGCCTCAAACTCCTTGGTCTTATCCTCCACCTCCTGGCTCTTCTGGTCGTAGTTGACGGCCAGTTCCTCGAGAGCCTGCAGCACCTCCTTCACCTCGTCCTTGGAGGCCTCGTTCTCCGCCTGCAGGCGGTTCAGCTCTGCCTGGAGGTTCTCGTGATCGCGGCGGGAGGAGGCTAGAAGCTGCAAGCGGGGGAAAGAAGTGTGATTACGTTACTTGCTTTCAAATGCATTAGGGCTGCAGGAATTATTAAGTGTTTGTTACGATATGGATTAGTAAGCACTTTGCATTTTGATCTGTTATCACACACACAGGCTTTCCTCCTTGCTGACTTTTTAAAATTGATAGATAGATGCATGCAGCCGTTCTGAAAATTACTGAAGAGGAATATCAGTGAAACAAAGACTTTAGTACAGTCTTGGATTGTAGTAGTGGTAATGTTATAACGTATAAGTGTGCAAAACTCACTTTTCTTATTAGCAACACATCAAATTTGCTACTCAAGACCAGTGAGAAAAAATATAACAACCAGACTAAATTATCCAGGTAAATCCTATTGTAATTGAAGATTTTAGCCCAACTTCAGACAACAGGACTGGAGTAAAACAAATATAAATACAACTTGACAGCTGTGATAGTGTGTTACCTTAAACCTCTGAAACTACAAATATCAAGAGTTCGCTCTACACCTGCACCTTCCCTCCACCTGTTGGACCTCCACAACTCACCTCATCCTGGTCCAGCATCTGCTGCTTCAGCTTCTCAGCCAGCTGGCTCTGCTGGTTGATTTCCTCATCCTGTAATGTGCAGAGACACAAAACGACATTAGTATTCACACCAGACACCACAGGTATCACTGGAGACGGTAAGCACAGGGTGACAGACCACTAATAAATTAAAAAAGCTTTGGGAAAAATAAAAGGAATACTGTTTTTTTTTTACTTTTTTTATGAAAATATCTCAATTTGTTCAAAAGAAATAATGACCGCTGAATCCCTGCAAAGCAAAGATATACATTTTTTAGGGCTGTCAAAGTTAATGCGATAACGCATTAATGCAAATTTGTTGTAACGCCACAAATTTCTTTAATGCAACTTGCAATTTTTAGGTTTTAGCGGGCTCAGTTTTAAAGCTGGAGTGATACTGGTATCATATGAAACTAGAAAAAAACGAAGGAATCCATTGGCACCAACCATGTCATACTAGCTTGTTGCAAATTAAGCTAAATGACGCTCCAAACTTGCGCTAAATGCATGGCCATATTCAAAGGGGTCCCTTGACCTCTGACCTCAAGATATGTGAATGTAAATGGGTTCTATGGGTACCCACGAGTCTCCCCTTTACAGACATGCCCACTTTATGATAATCACATGCAGTTTGGGGCAAGTCATAGTCAAGTCAGCACACTGACACACTGACAGCTGTTGTTGCCTGTTGGGCTGCAGTTTGCCAGGTTGTGATTGGAGCATATTTCTATGCTAAATGCAGTACCTGTGAGGGTTTCTGGACAATATTTGTCATTGTTTTGTGTTGTTAATTGATTCCCAGTAATAAATATATACATAGGTTTGCATAAAGCAGCATATTTGCCCACTTCCGTGTTGATAAATACTTGACAGATCTCAATTTAAGGTACTTACTGACCGGATAAAAAATGTGCGATTAATCACGATTAACTATAGGCAATCATGCAATTAATTGTGATTAAATGTTGTAATCGATTGACAGCCCTAATATTTATGCAATAATGACAAGGTATCATTTTCAGGAAGCAAATATCATGCATGAACATAAAAATCAAATGTGATGTCTCTAAAAGAAAACCAAAAGTTGGATTTCACAAAGACATCCACCAACTGTGGCCTCTCTCTTCAGGCTGTAGCATCCATGCATTTTGTCAGATTAGCCAGCGGGATATCGGCCTACGATCCAAAGACCAGCAGGAACACATTCGAATCAAACAGCTGCCTTGTTTCTCTCTAATCTCATTTTATGATAAATTGGATGGAAACATGAGACTTGAGGCGGAGGAATGTCTGAAGGACATTGTTAATCACTCTTTAGTTACCTCAGCATGGCATCATGTCATTCTTCATTTTATTTGTTTTGCTACAGCATCAATCTGTTTCCCTCCAGATAACCCACAGCAGTTTTAAAGTGTCATTTGCATATTTTATGATGAAATTCTTAATGACATATTCTTGTTTCATTTTCATCACTTTGTAAGTAGTGTGTAAAACCTGTAGACATAATGAGCCAAGTCTACAAATCCACAATCAAGCAAACATCCTGTCCTCTCGCTCACCTTATCATCCAGCTGCTTGTACAGTTTGGCCAGCTCAGCCTCACACTTGTCCTTCTCTACGTCGGTGAGGCGAACACCCGCCGGCACGTTGGGCGTGGAGGCCTGCTTTTCGTTGATTATGTTGTCCAGGGCCTGCATCTCGGCGTTGGCCTTCTCCTTGTCAAACTGCTCCTCCGGTGGCACGCTTTCACCTGAGGTGGGAGCACACACACATGCGTCAAGTATGCCTGTGTGAAGAGCTTTATTTGTACTATCAAATAAGTTTAAAGTAGGGCTGTCAATCAATTAAAATAGTACATTTCAATGAATCGCACATTAATATGTTCAAAATGTACCTTAAAGGGAGATTTGTCAAGTATTTAATACTTTTATCAACATGAGAGTGGACAAATATGCTTGTTTATGTAAATGTATGTATATATATATTATTATTGGAAATCAATTAACAACACAATGACAAATATTGTCAGAAACCCTCACAGGTACTGCGTGTAGCATAAAAAATATGCTATATCACAAAATGGAACATGGCATCAAAACTGCAGCCCAACAGGCAACAACAGCTGTCACAGTGTGTCAGTGTGCTGACTTGACTATAACTTGCTCCCAAACTGCATGTGATGATCATAAAGTGGGCATGTCTGTAAAGGGGAGACTCGTGGGTACCCATAGAACCCATTTTCATTCACATATCTTGAGGTCAGAGGTCAAGGGACCCCTTTGAAAATGGCCATGACCGTTTTTCCTTGCTAAAATTGTGCCTCTTTCGCGAGTAAGCTGGTATGACATGGTTGGTACCTATGGATTCCTTAGGTTTTCTAGTTCCAGATGATGCCAGTATCTTCACTCTCACTTTAAAACTGCTGCTAAAACCTAAAAGTCGCAAGTTGCGTTAATGCGTTAAAAAAAATTGTGGCATTAAAACGAATTTACGTTAATGCGTTATCGTCTTCACTTTGACAGCCCTAGTTTAAAGTAAGTTGTCCTCAATGCACTGTAGAACAAAATCAACCTTTTTAATTATATGCAGTGGCCAGACTGTGAACACAAAGAGGAAATTATCTTCACTCCTACGTGTTAATGCATTACTGCGATACAAACAGGTGTACTGATGTTTACCTATAGGAATCTCAGACAAAATCTGTTTCTGACATTGCAACCTGCACTGGAACACAGGATCACAAGAATCTGGATCAAATGTAAAACGGTAAACAGCTTTGTTTTCCTGATGAATCTGTGGATGGGCATAGATGAAACATTGGAATAAGACGCAGTCAACTTCCTCACCATTCCTCCAGCGGTTGAGCTCATTCTCCAACCAGGTGACGGTGTTCCTCAGGGTCTTATTCCTCTCCTTTTCTCTCTCATATTTCTGCTTCCACTGCTCTGCTGTCAGCTCGACGTTCACTGTGACAGTGTTCTTGATGGTCTTTGCTCTGGATGTAGATAAAAAAAAACATAGGTTTTATTCCACTAAAAAGGACTCAAATAAGGACAATTTATGCACCATTATTCCTTCAAAAAAAGGCACCTAAATGTACCAGCAACCAAGCATTAACCATCACTGGATCAACTGTGATAATGATTATGAATACATGTATGGCTTTCCATAACTTCTCTGCACCTATACATGGACTTCTTAAACTCTATTTTAAAGTATTCATTTCAAAATAGCATTTTTTTAAAAAGGGATCTCAATTCAAACGTATTTATATTACAAACCGTAGAAATGACATATAGCAGTATGGCTTGTTTTCATACTACTGGCTGACCTACCTTTGTCCGAACATGAGAGTGGATTTGGTTTCGGACTCATTATAGGAGGAAGGGGAGCAGCAGATGACAATGGTGGTTCGACAGTTACCACCCAGAGAGTCCTGCAGGATACGGGTCATCTTGCTGTCTCGGTATGGGATGTAGGCCTAATATACACAACAACATATACAGGAACATTTAATGAGCAGAACACAAATTAACGTACTGCGGTGGACCATGCAAAATCTGAGAAGATCTGTGTTGAGGTAAAAAAAAACTTTGGATCATCAATTTTCTCCATTCATCAGTAAATAGTTCCACAAAATAAACGACAAAGTGCTTTTTGACCGGAACATATCATCAAGCTGCATCTAGATCTGAGTGACAGAACACGTTGATTAGGGATTATCTGACAATAACACCCTACATGACAAACCCCAGAGGTAGACAGAGGAAAGAAATACATGCATGCATGTCTATTCATTCTGTTTAAACCTGGAATTTCTGCACAATTACAGATAATTAGTATTATACTTTTTGTAGAATTAGATTCCAGTGGTGGCTGCGTGGGATTGTTTCCGACTAGCGTGATCAAAACATTTCCAATAACTCCAGAGTGTTGTAAAGTCAAAATATATTGAAAAAAAGATAGATGTAATCATTTTCAAAATTCACAACGTGTTTCTATCCAATGAAATATTCTGCTTCCGTCCATATTTGTTGCCATTTAGTCTTTCAAAAACAACATTTTCACTGCGGTCAAAAAACGGGTTGCTCTCCCGGTCACACAAAGAGAGGCACCTGTATTAAAGGGGCGGTCAAGCTGCAAACTAACAGCACCATAACTTACATTTACTATATATAGCCAAAATAACAACAAATATAGATTTTTTTTCAAGGTGATAACATCATAAATATGACGACAGATATTCAAAGCTTCACTCAAACACCACAAAAGAAGCTTCGAGTGTAAAAAAAAGACATTCAGTACAGCCCTAAAAGAGAGTTTGGTATTCCCTATGTTAGGATAATAGATTTGCTGCTCCTGCGATCCTGAAACTGAAGAAGAGGCCTGCGATTTCACCAGCACAGAGCCAACTGGATGTGATGGCTTCAGTAACAGTTCTCATAAGTTTAGTAAAAACAGGATGGCAGCTAAAAGCTAACTTGATATATTATTAGTGTTGATACAAACAGCTAAGCTGCAGCAGTGTGCTATAACTCTTTAGACACCAGGATGCTCGGTTGGGAGTGAGACATCTCTGCACAATAGCTCATTTGTTTTAGACCATCACAGATATATCCGAGGCTGTCCGCCTCCAGGTTGTTTACAGAGCAGAGGGGCCCAAGAACAAACCGATTGTTGATTAAAGTGAAAAGTGTGAAATCACTATGAAGCAGCTAAAGCAAAACATTGCTCTGAGGAGAGTTGTTATCTGCTCAAGTTATTTTTGCAACACAAAGGACCTGTAGATGACTGAAAAGGGCTCTTTCACAGTTAAGATAACTGAAAAAGATGCAGGTTTCCCAGATGCACGCCTAGCTCTGAGCTGTGCAGCTGGTAAACAGTACACTTCTCTTCTGTCTGCTACATTAACAGTAATGTCTGTAATTTCAGAATGCTATACAAAAATTTTGGGAAAAAAAATCATCACCTGAGGTTATAACAGATGTAACGTTTGTTGTTCTGTATAAGCTACATGATAGAAAAAACTAAAACAAATTCAGGCTCATTATGTTCTGAAGTAAAGATTAAAGCTTAACTGACATGACAGTAACCTCAAGGAAACAGATTTCTGTCAGATAATTCACTTTTACTTACAGAGCAAATGAAAAGACTTAAACCCATAGAACAACCCCACAGCATATTCAACAAATGGATCTCTTTACTGACCGTTCCTTCAGCCAGAGCAGAGATGACGTTTCCCAAGGACGACAGAGACTTGTTGATATTCTTGGCTTCATCCAGCAAAGCTCCCTCAGCTCCTGTTTTACTGACCTGAAAATCACATAGACAATAACCTCAACAAAATCTTGTGCATCTCAATGTTTAAGACAAACAACAGACTCTAATCTGAACCCAACCCAAGTAAACAATACAGGGAGAATGGGTTAACCAAAAAATGTAGATTACAATTAAGGCTGTCAAAGTTAACATGATAATAACGCATTAACGAAATTTGTGATTTTTAGGTTGTGGCGGGCTCAGTATTAAAGCTAGAGTGAAGGTACTAGTATCATATGAAACTACAAAACCTAATGAATCCATGTCATATTAGTCTGTCGGGAAGGAGGCTAAATAACGCTCCAAACTTATGCTAAATTTTGTCAAAGAAAAACTGTCATAGCCATTTTCAAAGGGGCCCTTTGACCTGAAAATGGGTTCTATGGGTACCCACGAGTCTCCCCTTTACAGACATGCCCACTTTATGATAATCACATGCAGTTTGGGGCAAGTCACAGTCAAGTCAGCACACTGACACACTGACAGCTGTTGTTGCCTGTTGGGCTGCAGTTTGCCATGTTATGATTTGAGCATATTGTTTTATGCTAAATGCAGTACCTGTGAGGGTTTCTGGACAATATCTGTCATTGTTTTGTGTTGGTAATTGATTTCCAGAAATAAATACATACACAGGTTTGCATAAGAGTATTAAATACTTCACAAATCTCCCTTTAAAAGGTACTGAACAGATACAAAATATGTGATTAATTTGCGATTAACTATGGACAATCATGCGATTAATCGCGATTAAATATTAAATCGATTTACAGCCTTAACTACAATACTTTATCACAAAAAAAATGAATACGGCAAAAGGATAGAAATCTGCCAATATGTATGACGGGATGTTCTCTGTACCTTTTCACTGCCAGCCAGATCCACCAGGTAGAGTTTGCCACTGAGCTTATGCTCTGTCTGAGTGTTCTCCTGTTTGACGTTTATCAGGAAGATACTGTGACTCCTGGAGCTGTGCTCGTTCATGTCTGAAGGAGAAATGATACCCGTGTGTTTGAAACATATCAAAAATGCAAAAAACTAGTCAATAGTTTTGTGACACAGACCACAAGAAGGTATCTTACTTGTAACTGCTACATGTCTGTTTGATTTCCCTTCATCAATTGTATCCATGACCTCCTCTGGGCTGCAGACAAATCTCTCAGTGCAGCCCTTTAAAGGGAAGCAGAATATGACGTTAGATTATAGGCCTTCACAAACAAGTTTTACCGGATACTTGACGTGTGACAGGAGGTTCAGTCTCACCTTAACATATGGTACTCTGTTTTTGTCTTCATGCACTGACAAATTGGTCTTTGACACTGGGGATGAGAGGAAATTTAAACATTTAAATAGACATTTACAGTATATATTCTGTTTTTATCCTTGCCTATGCTTCCAATTTCACTGCTAGTGTGGATGATCTCTGGTCAGCACATATCAAATGTTCTTGGACATTAATGGCTCCCATCAGTAACTTCTGTAAATGTTTCCCCATTGGCCAGTTTGCAGTTCTAGAACTAGAAAACTTCCACTCAGCAGGTTTATATACCTTGGAATAGATGAGCTACAGCTGTTAGTCAATCACAACAAGTATTGTGTGGACTGACTTCAAATCCATTTACCAAATGTCCTTTTCGTTGAACTAAAATTAATTGCAAACAAATATAATTATCACCAAGTTATAGTGTTTTTGACAAAATCATCATAAGAACTGGGTAATATGAGAACCTTAAAATATAACATAAGAGATGCAACAAAAAGATATTTTCATTTTCAGGTTGTGATCAACGTCAACAAAACACATATCTTGGTGTTGTTGTATATGTAGAATATAAATATTTACAACTGACAATTAACAACAAAGTCAGTGTGTTTACAGCCGACATCCCTCTCCCTCATGTTCCTAACACAGGCGCTTGTTCATTTTCTCGACATTTCACAGGCTTTTAGCAGCTCCTTCTGTCACATCTGTTGTCACTGTTTGGTACAAGTAGGAGGGATTGGAGGTAAAGTGTTCACTGCGTCATCGCAGCAACTTACCATCCAAAAGGTCCCGGATCTTGTCTAAGTAAATTTCAAAATATGAAACCTGTGAACAGAGAAGGAACCTCATTATTTGGCAATCCAGCTGAGAGATCAGACCAGAGAATCAAAATACACACAGGGGGCTGTCTGCTTTACTGCAGATGATTAAACAGCAGCATAGTAATATACAGGTTTTTATACACAAATACACAAAAGACAAAGATATCATTAATTCCTAATTATTAGGTATAAGGGAAAACCCAGCAGGCACAGAATAAAAGGTGTTGAGAATGGTTGCTAATGTTTGATACAGGCAGCTCAGGTTTGATATTTTCACAGTCAACATGAGACCGGAAATGTGATGCAGAAGCACCAAGTGACATGTTAGACATCACTTATATTGGTTCCAGAAAAATGCTTAGTAATAGAAAACTGCCAAACAGGAAGTAAGTAGCTTGTTGCTAGCACCCACAGTTTGAAATAGTGTTTGTCAGCCATGAATGTCACATTTTAAACACATTATCTGAAGCAAACAATTTGAATTTGGGGATTGAAAATCTCACTTTCTATTTGGAGAGCAGTGTCTCTCTAACCACTGCATTGCTTTTCAACTGGTGGTGAGACGGGTCAGCAACTTGCCCCTTTTAACTACTTACTTTGATATGAAACTCCAAGTTTTCATCCATGGAATAGATATAGTTGAAGATATCTTGAACTATCCTGGGGATGATGCCCATTGCATCTGTGTCATGGAGATTCCCCTGAAAACAGACAGTAAATTAATTTAATGTTATGATGTAAAGTGAAGATTTCTATTAAAAAACAAGATATTTGAAAATAACACCAGTTCTTAGAAGTCATCCTTACCTCCATGGTGTGTGTTTTGCCAGATGATGTCTGCCCGTATGCAAAAATTGTCCCATTGTATCCCTCCAGAACATCTACAAGACGCCACACAGAAGGTTTTTGTATTATAGTCAAGATTAAAAAAAGGCTGGGCTGGTGTCACTTTCATGTGTTGTGTACATGCCTCTAAATAATAAGTCTGGTGTGTAAACATACTGATAAAAAAACAAAACAAAGACCTCACCTTTTACAATCCTCTGGGCGCAGGCATTGTACACTTGTTCCTGTGATGTGTTTGACTGAAACACTCTGTCGAACATGTACGGTTTGCTCTGGAATGAAGAGAAGAAGAGTGAGTGAGCAAGGCTATAGCACCAAAACAAAACCCATTATTGTGTCATTTAAAATAATAATCTGTGACATGTTTTGTAAAGTATGTCGCCAACGGTGATTCAACATTAGTTAGTTCGACACCAAGCATCCGATACGTGTTTCCGGAGAAAAATCCATTGGCAAACAGGACGTTATGCATTCTGCATGTCCAATGGAATCAATATAGCTTGAGCAGTGATTGCTGCCTTGGCTGAGGTTGCAAAAATAAAATGAGATCAACCTTCAGAAAAAGAAAAGACATATGCATGCAGTCCCTACTGACCCTACACACATTTCACCCCTAGTTGTAAATACACTTTCAAAATGAGTTTCACTGATGGGCAAGTCTTTTTTCAGACATGTTTGCCTTTATTTAATAGTGACAATAGAGAGGTGATAGGAAATCAGGCTAAATAGGAGGTAGGGGTGGAAAAAAAATTTATTCACTTATGTATTGCGATTTTTTTTTTTATGATTTTGAAATAGATTTTTTAATGGAAGAATCAATGTATTTGCTTCAACAACCACTTTCATTGTTGTAGTCTGAAAAACTCATATCTGTTCCATATCCAATCCATATCCCTCAAAAACCAAAACAAACCGCAGCCGGCCGCAGCAAGCCAAACCTAGAAAAACGGCGGAGGGTCTGCATGGACACGACCTGCACCCTCACATATTAAATCTAAAGTGGTAAACACTACACATCCAGTAAAGGATGGAAACACTTTGGGTTTCACACATGGCCAGAAAAAGCAGAGCTAGACATCACGGCTAAAGCTGCATGCTAACTCTGTCATGGACAGGAAACGTTATCGTATTGCGGTAACGTGTGGTCAAGCCATTATCAAATCATCACTCTGATCTCCGTGGTCAAATGGGGCGATGCTACAACTGTAGCGCAACCATGTACTGACATTTATGAATGCATACAAATGGCCCCGATGGAGCTGACCAAGGATGTATAAAGAGAACGGAGCTCACAGGAGAGCTAGCAACGGACCTAGCCAAGTTGGCGGAAGTATACACGTGTGACTATGTCCGGTTATCAAAACAAGGTATTAATAAACGGTACTGTATACAAACACATGTATCGAAATAAGATTTATTGGATTATATTCATCAGAAGTATAATACATTACATGTCCCTTAGAAATTAAAAAGAAAATACCACTTAATTTATACATTATGAAATTTTATTCTTTGATTTTTAGGTTGCTGGAATTGTTTTTATAAATAATTCCTGACAATGACTGATATATTTGACTTCAGGACATATCTGACTACATACTTGCTGAAAATCAAACATTTTTACTGGATTAACTTGGATATTTTCCAAAGTAAAAGTCCCAAGAAGTGTATGATTCAACATTTTCCCATGGTCTAGTGTTACAAAATGTTAACAAAATCGCAATAAATCATAATATCGAATCGCAATACATATCGAATCGGTACCTAAGTATGGCAATAATATCGAATCGGGAGATAGGTGTATCGTCCCAGCCCTAATTGGAGGGGTGACATGTAACAAAGATCCAGACTCAAACCGCGGGTGTTGCGTTACATGGTCAGTCTTGCCACCAGGACACTCCTAAACTGTCACTATTTGACTTTCTCAACCTAATTCATCCTCTGCTCACTGCAAGTTAACCTCTGAAAGTTAGCTGTCCTGATACAACATCTCCCGTCCCATTTGAACTCCTCTCCAACAATCTCGGCACAGCATTTATAATGAACTAAATTAGACCCTGAGCTTTTCCCACTGGCTAAAGAGCCAGCCTACTCCAAACAAGCACGAGTGAAGTGATATCCTATGGGCTAATGAAAACTTCAAAGCACAATTCCAGTGAGATAGCAATCAATAGCTGGATTTAACAAGGCAACCGCAGGGTAAAGAAATTGATGCCACAAGCAATTCTAAGGTTCAACTGAGATGGCACGCTGTATTTAGAGGTTTAAAATCCCAGTTGACTCATCTTGTCTCCAGCCTGGTGGGTGGGATTCTAGCTGTGGTGTAGTTTAAGCACAAAACAGCCCCATTCACATGTGATACCCCAGGTGGCAAGATTAGTTATTGATTCAGTGCTAACACCTGTAAGAGCAGGAGAAGGCTGAGAATGTTGACAAGCAGCTGGTGTTACCTTGAAGACGCCATTGATTAGGACTAACTTTAGGACATGTTAACACATTCATAACTCAAGGTGAAACCACAAATATCTCACTGCCTGACATTAAAAACTATAGGCACCTTTACCAGTACTAGAATTATTCAGACTACTACAGTTGAGATGTCCTCAATTTGCACTTGGCTCTTAATCCCCCCTGACAGACGGTCACATCTAAAGCACAGCCCAGTGCAACACACAGCAGCAGCATCTTAAGACGTTGTTAATTCAGTCCAGCTAGCCACATCCTGGCAATTAACCCTGTCCAGAACAAGAGCACTGAGCCACTATCACGCCTGCCAGACACTGTCAGCAAACAATGGCATAGCCCGAGTTTAAAGTCCTCATTGTTACAGCTGCTACTGGCCTTGTTACCTACACTTCTGTCTAATGGGATTACTTGCTGAAAATGTAATTACAGTGAAAAGCATTGTTAAAGTATTAATAAGTGCTCTGTCACGTTCCTGCTTCCTGATGTCTTTGTTATGATACTTGCCACGGCTAAGCCATTCAGGAGAGACCGTAACACACAGTCCAAGGTTATTCTGCAGCATCCACATGATGCTCATTGTATGATGCATGAAATCTAATTGGATTTGTGCTGCTAGGCAAAATAGATCAGTATTCCATGTTTTATCAATTTGGGTTTGTTGGCCACCTTGCTTCCTGATACACAGCTGTGAGGAAAAAACAGGTGTCAATTGCTTCTGTTATTTACTTGTTTAAATGCATTAGGAGCACTTTTACTTATCTCTCTCTCTCTAATCATTTTATTTCCTTTTATGTCTTGCGTGAATCCACCATTACACTAAAAGTAGCTGGGTCGTGTTCTTGGAGGGGGTATCCCAGGCTACTGTATACAAATAGAAGATGTGACAGCAAAGCATGGGGGAATGACCTGATCTTTTATGTGCACAACTGACACAGAAGTAACGGATGCATGAATAATTCACCTGCTGCACACTCGCACTACGCTGGCAAACTAAGCATGTTACGACACCCATACCACCTCCTCTGGAAACTTTGTCTCCCTCCCTTTCCTGCAAAAGACTGGCAGGACTTTTAAGTGAGCCACAGCTGAGTAAGGGCGTACTGCCGGAATATGCTCTGGGAGAGCAATATATCTGGTGTAGGGAATATCTACATGAATATCTGCTAGCATCAAAGCAGCATCGCCAATGACTGCAATGGTAAAGCTGCTTGTTAGACGTCTTTACAACGCGCAGTTTGGTCAGCTTCACCACTGGCTGAGCACCGCTGTTTAGGCTTCAGCCCTAATACCGGGTCCACACCCTAGATTGTTTTAAAACGGATACAAATATGAGCTAAGTGAGTCAGTCACCCTTGATAAGAGCATCTGCAAAACAAAGTACATCACCATAATAATTACCCTCCCCACCCAGAGAGATCGCCCAGCGCCCGGCCAACTGCCTACTCTGATTGGTCGAACAGCTGGTTACCAGGAGAGAAAACACAGGGGGATTACTCAGGAGGCCTGTGCTGCTGCTTATGGGCACTGAAAGTGTTGTACATATTGCAGATGCACCAGCAAAGGCTACAAGGCTCTGCCCTGCAACACTTGCGTCCTTCACAATGTGACTGGTATTTTGGCACTATGACTGGCACTCTGAATTGGGCTGGGCCATATCATGCCTGAGGGGCACAGACAGTACACTTGCTATTAGTTAAAGGCCTCAAGTCAGTGTCAGCAAAACTATTCAAGAAGTCACCACAGCTTCAACAGTCTTCACTGTTTTGCATGACAGAAAATGAATAGTCTTGCTGTATTCTAAATTCACCACCTAAATGAGTAGTTTAACTCCAAAGAGGATGTGATTCATATCCACTCAGCCGAAACTTGCAACTTTGTGAAGGCAATTTAAGATCAGTTTCTATTGCCTTGTAAACTCTTTTAAAGCATAGGTGAGCAAAAACACAAAGTCCACAAAGAGAATGATAATGTTGCTAAGGAAACCTAATGTTTAACAATTTTCAAATGCTGTGCCATGGGCTTTTGCACATTTAGCGTGTCAAAACTTGAGATGTCAGCCTGTTTTTTATACTGTTGTTATGCTTCCTGAATACTACAGTCATAAGGGGTATAAAAAGACCAACCTTTTTCCTATTGTGCATGATTTTAAATGCTGCCATACAGATATTGTGTCAAGGCATGTAATGGCATGAACACAGGTTGTGTAAACAGTGCCTTTTTCAGACATACTGTATATAGGCGTATGATGAGAAAGTATCAAGTGCACATCTGCAAACTGACCTCAGGGCAATTTCTTTATTGATTCAGTAAAGTGGAGGCAACATGGCATTACATTAGAAAAGGCATTTCCCTGTTTTATCATAGTGGAAACTGTTCTCACGCCATTATCCTGATCAAGTGCTGGATCTGTGTCACTAGAGGACTAATAGAATCAAAGACAACTCACTTTGGTTTGATCCCAACCTGATCATTCTCATTCAAAGTAAATAGATGAAGTGAATATGTAGTGGAACATGTTGGGTTATTAAGTGTAAAGTGTCCACTCACTGAAGGCCAACAGGACACCACTGGCCTGCAGACACACTTACTTGACATTTCCACTGCCAATGACATTATGTTGACGTGACCATTGTCTGCTTTTCCTGTTCCTTAACAGAGGCTGTTATCATTCTGTTATATTACAGCTTATTTCAACTTGGTCTATAAAAAGGGTTGCTTATGAAGCCAGCAGGTCAGCTAGCTAATGTTAGCTTGAATTAAGCAACAGTATTAAAAGTAGCCATCTAGCCAAGGCCGGCTAATCTGTCACCTAGCAGCTGGCCTAGCCTGCTAGCCTGTTAGCCTGCTAGCCTGTTAGCCTCTACTGAATCAAAGCTGGCTTAGACTCGTTCTGCTGACGCACACCGGCCACTATTAACAGCTCTATCGGTCCACATGCACGGCTACTCGTTGATTCATGTCATGATAACAGTGCAGTGGACATATGCTGGCGACATGTTAACCTGAGCCAGCCACTGTGTGTGTGAGTGTCTTTGTTGAGTGACAGCTCGCTAGCCGGGACAGACAGGGACATTGAGAACAGGGACACTAAGACACTAAGAGAAGGGACATTTGACGCCAACACAAACTGAACTGGCTTTTACAAATGTTACATTGAATATGACCAGCAACTATCCATGAACTGATGAGCTGGAGAGCGTTGGAGTAGGAAGTTGAAACGCAATGGAGTGTGTTGGTGGCAGCAGCAGCTTGTCTCGAGCCTCTGGGCCGGCGCAACACCGCAGCGGGGAACGGCTCAGCCATGCTAACGGCGAGCTAACAAGCTAACGGAAAGCTAACAAGCTAACGTTAGCTAACTGCCGCTAGCTACCAGACTCTCCAACATGGCGTCCTGACTGAGACACAGAGCTCTGTCCTTTAGGGAACTAAAGCTCTTCAATACACAACAACTCACCGAGATAATCACGTTCTCTTCCCCTTGAAACTTGGGGATGTATCTGTCTCCTCTGGTCACCTCGGAGCTGTTGAGGGGCCTAAAACGACACATCACTTTGATGGTGCACTCCGCCGGGTCGGCCATCTTCACCGTTTATTCACGGTAGCTTCACCACTGAAATTAAAGTAGATCCTGGATCCTAGAGGCGGCTGCTGGGGGCGAACAGGGAGCCCGAGCCCCTCTGTCCCGAGCTCAGGTTGTGGGGAGGCCGACAATCTGTCGGGCTTTCAACAAAACTCCTTGTTTTCCTCTCAATCACTTCCCCCTGCTGTTAGGAAGCCATGATACCGGTGGATCAGCGGTGGAGCGGTGTATCAGCGGCTGGCTGCTACCTCGCCCCTCCTGCTGCTGTGGATGTGGATCACAATGACGTCACCTCTGTGGATGTGGATCACAATGACGTCACCTCGGCGCTCCCATCCCCACTGGCTTTCTGTTGTTTGTATAAAAAAAATCCTGTTTCCATGTGGAATTGTATTCTCCATTACATTTGTCTCGTTTGATGAGTCTGAGCTTTATTTTAAGGTGTAATTATAATGCAGCCATTCTCCCTGTAAAACTATCTGTATTCCATTAGCATGTCCTTCCAGTCTAGGCCTATATATATATATGTATATATATATATAGGCTATAAGCACAACTTTTCATCACACATGTATCTTATTGGAATAATAGAGACATTTTGTTAATGAACAAATCACTTTTATTTGAGAGATGGGTTCAGAATCAGATTCTGCTGGTGAGTCAATTTCTCAGTGGGGAGGGGATATTGTTCATTTACAGATAATTCTTATCTACATACAATGTAATATAAAAGTTAGCCCTGCACCTGGATACGTATGGAGAACAAATTGTTCCCCAAAATAATAATACAGCCAAAGGTGCCCTATTTCAAACAGATGTTATGGTAAATGGACTTGCATTTATATAGTGCTTTTCTAGTCTTTCAACCACTCAAAGAGCTTTATGCTACATGTCAACATTCACCCATTCACACCCATTCACACACTGATGGCAGAGCCTGCCATGCAAGGAGCCAACCTGCCCATCAGGATCTAATGTAAATACTCATTCACACACCGATGGCTCAGCCTTCAGGAGACATTTGGGGTTAAGGACACTTCGGCATGTGACTGGAGGAGCCGGGGATAGAACCATCAACCTTCCAATAGGTGGACGACCTGCTCTACCTCTGAGCCACAGCCACCCCATATTGTAGATTTGGTTTGTAAATGATTGAATGAATGGTTTGTACACCTATTGTTGGCATTTCATAGTAATGTTGGCAAAATGTTTCATTCATAAATGTAAATTTAACAATAAAACACTTTTCCTGAAGGATGTTGAGCAATATGTGAAACCACTTTCTAATATGACTAACAAAAAAGCTAGATCAAGACACTTACATGTCACATCTGTATGTTTTATGATATTTTTGTCTAGTGTCATGTACCCCTGGCTCTTTTGTTATTGTTTTATTTGTACAATATCCCCTTCATAAATCTGTATTATGTTCTTTT
This sequence comes from Sebastes umbrosus, assembly GCF_015220745.1. Classification (NCBI taxonomy): domain Eukaryota; kingdom Metazoa; phylum Chordata; class Actinopteri; order Perciformes; family Sebastidae; genus Sebastes; species Sebastes umbrosus. Next base: position 5,040,970 of record NC_051280.1, on the reverse strand, counting down.
AATTAATTAAAAAAACATTCTGTTATTGAATTTAAATACTGAGTATTCAGTGGTGGGAAATAACAAAGTATATTTACTCAAATACTATTACTTAAATCCAATTTTGAGGCACCTTGTACCTCACTTGAGTGTTTCCATTTCATGCTTCTCCACTAAATTTGAGAGGCAAATATTGTATGTTTTACAGCACTACATTTATTTTACAGCTTTAGTTACTGGTTACTTTGCAGATTCAGATAATCAAATGAATGATAATTATTGAATTATTATAGATTAAGCTGTAAAATTAGCCCCACCTTTACCAGCTTCAACATTAAAGTGGTGTGTACATTAATGTATTTAAATATATGGCTCATGATTCCACATAATGACTACTTTTACTTTTGATATTTTATATTTTGATGCTAACACTTTTTTTAATTTTAATTTTAATTTTTATTCAAATGAAATGTTGAAGTCATTACTTGTAAAAGAGTATTTCTACACTGTGGTATTGCTACTGAATATCTGAGTAATTCCACTACTGTCAGTAACCAGTGAACATCAATAAAAACACCTATCAACCTCTAAAAACAACAAGAAATATTCAAATGAAACACAATGATATACATTCATCGTTTACTTAGACATTTACTTGTTTATTTCTGAGCAGGAGAGTGGTGGAAAGTACATTTACTTAAGTACTGTAGTCCACTTACTTGTAATTAGTATTATTTGTACTTTTTACTTCACTGCATTTATCTGACACCTATAATCTTTACTTTGCAGATAAATATTTTACATCCAAACATGTTATCAGTTGATGAAGATATAATCCATTGTTATAGATGAGACAAAACAACAATATACAAAGTAGTTAAAATGTCCATCCATCCATCTTGGATGCTGCTGATGTGTTAAAGCATCAGAAACAACTCAATTATATAACTTGGGCAGGTAAAAAGATTAAAGACAGTGCTTTTACCCGTAATGGAGTATTTCTGCACTGTGGTATTGCTACTTTTACCTAAGTAAAGGATCTGAATGCTCCTTCAACCACTGCATATAATCAGTGTTGGAGGAAGTATTTGGATAATTTATTTAATTAAAAGTAGCAATGTCACAATGTTAAAATACCCCTGCATTGAAAATGTAATTTATGTAAAAGTATAAAAGTCTTACCAGAAAAAAATACAATAAAATAAAAAGTAAAAGTTCTCTTTAGACTAGTTGAATGCCCCCCATCAGTGATAAATTATTATATAATATAATATTGAATTAATATTATTTTTGCATGAATGTGAAAGAAGCAATTTTTATAATATAGCTGGTCAAATTGGAGCTATTTTAATCCAGTAAAGTCAATAAAGTCAGTATTTTCCCTTGAAATGCAGTTGACTACTGGTAAAGTCTAACAAAATGATCATATGCAGTACTTTAAGCAACAGTATTAGGAGAGGGTGATGTGGATAAAATCCTTTGTAGCAGTATATCTTAATATTACATTTCAATATCAATATATTTTGTTATGTAGTAAATTCCCTGTCAGATTAATTGAGAAAATGTTGGATGGATGAATAAAAAAACCCAAACGTGATGATTTGCCAGTCCATCAATACATGAAGCATGGTGTGCATTAGCTACACAGTCTAACCCATAAAGCTAACTTCTACTCAAGAGCCCAGGGTTTCCCAGAATACCAAATAAGTTACGCTGAATTACAGGAAAATGTGTGTGAAATGAAACAAGATCCTCCATTTGAAATGCAGCCATAAAAAACTGCTTCTTAGATTTGAATGTTTCACTGAATATAAGTGTGATAAAGCTTGAGTGAAACACTGACACCGATGTCACACAGAGTGGAAGACATGTTTTATGTAAGCTGCTTTAAGGAAAATGTATGCTGAACACTGGTGCTATTGTTATACCCAAAAGAGGATATTACTGAAGCCTGTGACTCAGCTGTCTTTAAGAGAGGGAGCCGCAGCTGTGAGACCTCCTAAATAAAAATGCATCATGTCTGACCTCATTCAACAGATGCCATAATGGAGCAAAAGCCACGGCAAACCATGAGTGGCTGAACACATTTTCTGGCCACTCCCTGAAACAGTGAGGGATATCCTTTTTCATGTTGGAGTGCTGAGCTAATCCAAATACCAGTTCTACGGGCCTCGTACTGGGAGGAAAAGGGTGTGGTGCTTCTGTGTGAGCTAACAGGGTAGTCTGGTTATCCTTGAGCAACAAGTCCCCAGAGACCACATTGTCTGCTGTTCATCATGTATGGGACTGGTAGAATAAATGGGAGTGTTATTCAGTAATATGAGCTGGTTTTGTACTCTTCATACCTTCACACATTCTGACACACAAAAAGAAGGAAGCAGGCTGAGGTGTTAATTTATAATACTGAGTTACATACTTATAGGCGACCCTCCACCCAACCCTTACTGTGTACCAAAGGGCTCAGCGTACAATTAAGCCTATTAGTTGACAGCTGTCTGTGTCTTGCTTATTATTGTCTTATAGTGTGTAGATTTACTTTACACAATGCTCTTTGCATTTTAGGAAAAAAAACAAAAACATTTCAATATGTAAAATATACATGCTCAGAAATGTGTGACATGCAGCTCAAAGGATATAAGCATTTATAATGAGATTTTAGTTCACAGAATAAACCACCATAAACAACTCTGCTATTCAAATTTATGGTTAGAAAATTAAAAAAAAAAAAAAAAAAAATGAACCTACCATCACAGCCAATATGATGCTAAAATCACCTCCTCATTCACTTTATGTAAATGGTAAAAGTGTGGCTAAAAACTGAAAATATGTCCATCTAGAAATTCACCACATTTAATGATTATTTTATCAGTTGAAAGAGGAGGGTAATCCCACATCAAAAAGTCTAAACATATTAATGTTTTTTTTTAAATAATTTAAATATCTGAACACATAGATTAGTATATAGTTTGTATATGTTGTTTACCATATGTAACTAGTCTCTGCAGGTGTCCTGAAGTTGCTGCTGCAGCAGCTCCCTCTTCTTCCAGGCTACTGAAGAGTGGCAAGACAAAGGATGGACAAACACTGATCCAGGAAAGAAAAAGTTGAGGGAGTGGTTAAGTGTTAAGTTTACTCTGTTTAGCAATGTTGCCTTCGCTGTTGTATTTCTGAAGTAAAATGGACTCTCCATCTGTTTCCATCTTGCAGGTTATCTACAGTACTAGTTGCAAAAGATTATTAAATGTACAGTAATGCAAAAAGTCATCTTACTGTACATTTTTACAGTAATGTAAAATTACAGGTTTCATCCTAATTATATACATTTTCTGTATCTTTAAATTAAACCCTTTGAGCTGAGAGATGAGCTTGATCACATATATAAAAGAAAAGATCATATATTCAACCATGTTTTTCTTTTGGTTTCCCATCTTTCTCCAAAAGTTGTTTGAATAGTAAGATAGGAATATGTCTCTTATGTTTAGTGTTGCATTTAGACAGATCAAGGTCAAGGTCAAGGAAAACTTTATTATCCCCTAGGGGCAATTTGTTGTACAGTCAGCAGTACCACACAGCCAACACACAACAATAAATGCAATAAATAGCCTATTAAAAGTAATAAATACAAAAGCTTGCAACATAAAACATTACAGGGCATTGTTTAGTAAAACAATGGCAGTCGGAACAAAAGAATTTCTGAGCCTATTGGTCCTACATTTAGGCAAACTGTATCTGCGGCCTGACGGGAGCAACCTGTACTCAATGGAAGGGGATGGCTAGGATCAGCTAGGATCAGCTAGGACTGACTGAGCCTTCTTCAAGGTCCTGCTTTGGAACAGAGGAGTCAAGTCATTCAGGGTGGTGCCTGCAATTTTGCTGCACATTTTGACTATGGCCTGCAACCTGTTCCTGTTTTTGAGGGAAAGCAACTCATACCAGCTGATAAAAGAGAAGGTCAAGACAGATTGGATAAAACAAGAGTAAAACATTTTCATAAAAGTGTTGTCCACCTTCAAACTACAAATTTTACGTTAAAAATACATCCGCTGATGAGCTTCACCCGCTGATGAGGATGCTCTCCAGATGTATGAACTGTAAATGGAGTTACAGCCAAGTGCAGGACCAGACCTGAATTTGCAAGTGTCTGGCCACAGTCCAGCTCAAGATAGAAAGCTGGATTGTACATGAGGTCCATTTGCACGATATAAAAATATTGGAATTATAAATGTTACAAAACAATCCAAAAACCAGTTGAAGTAATGAACACTTAAATTATGAGTATTTATCCTCATGTTAATGCTTGACTTGGGGCAGTATTTATGGAAAAGAAAAACGTAATAAATGAACACTGAAAAGGACATCTACTGCGCAGTTGTAAAAAAACAGTCAAATGACATAATGAATATAAAAATAGTCCAATTACAAAATAAAATGTGATAGAATATGAATGTTTCTTTGCTCACCAAAAATCCAACTCAATGCCAGACATTCAAATAAATCCTGACAGCCGAAACACATAAACTAGAACATGTAAATCTGTCCCTAAAGACAAGTTTTGAATAGCAAAGTTAATTCTGAATAACATTTTGTGACAGTAGTAGACAGTAGTTTCAAAGTACTTTCAGATGTATGAACGGGTGATGAGAATAAAGTTCTCATGACAGCTTCGGAAACAGGTTGCATTACTTAACAAGTATGCAAACTATAACAAGCTTATGATGTGCCGGCACTGGTTATCAATCAATAGGAATTTGAACAAAATATCACACATGTATGTCAACACTGAGGAAAATAAGCATCAGGAAAAGCAGACAGTCCAGACGTGGTAAAGGTATCATAGCTGATGACGTTCAGAGTTAATGCTCGACCTTGCATGTTGCAACACATTCTCACTCCCAACTCGTCAAATACCGCCACTTGGTCAGTGCCCCTCGGCATCGGAGACCGACACACGGGGTACCCCTCTTGCGTTACTTTTGGACGGACCAGGGACGGCGTGTCACAATATGCTCGTTAAATGCAGTGTCCTTTAAAAATAAACTTCCATTTTCACGGGAAGTTAGGTTTTAGCATCACAAACACTAAGGTAGGGTTAGGAAACGGTCGTGGCTGATGTTAACTTCACTGACTAACGACTCACGTGACTGACGATACCGATGAGTCACACGATTAAAGCATGACATGACAAAATAATTCAACTTTACTTTTAGTTTCACACGGGACACAAACACCAGTCTCCTGGTTGAAAGCAAGCCCCCAGGAAGAGCGCCAGTCATGGATCCCATTTTCGTAGTGGCCAAACGGCGGTACTACACTTCCATGTCCGTCACATGATAACATTGGGCCCAAAAATACTTTTTCCCATAGACTTACATTGGGAAAGAGACGTCTGTAACTCAGCGGATAATGGTTTTTGAGGTCAATCAACTTCTAGTATGAACACTTGAATAGCCTGTATTTAAAGGGACTGTTTGTAAGAATCAGAATTGCTTGTTAACAGCGACATCTGTAGCTGTTAAGTCAACAAAAGTCAGCGTCCTGTTGCTCGCGCTCGCGCTTGTGCTCGCTCTACATAGACATGAACTGCTTCAGCCTCCCGACCGCGGCCGGAGGGAACAGGGGAGACACCGGAGTTTTGGTCGGAGACGATAACGTTTCTCTCTGCGGAGCCCCGTCACTTCACAAGACACGGGAAACCTCTGTTGGTCTGGAGGAGCTCCAGCAGTTATTTCTGCACAAAAGTCCACTGTACATTCACTAGATATTCTCAGAGCTAAACTAACTCTTCTGCAGTGTGGAGTGTGCGTGCATGCACATGAGAGTGGAGCGAAATAGTGAGAATGAGCGCTATGTGTGAGTGAAGGCAGGCAGAGGAGCAGAGTACAGCAGAGACTCCGGTCCTGGAGACCAAAGCTACGGTCTCCCCCGCGTCCTCCGACCGCGGCCAACACTGTTTAACAGACGGGCTTCACTAGATACAACCAAGAGGTTTTGGTGCTTCCGTGTAGTTTGTGTGGGGTCTGAGTCTGAACAGCGTAGTTAAACGCGAGCGCGCATGGGACACCGACCCGCAATGATTTATACATGTAAGAAGTTACAAACAGTCCCTTTAAATCATCAGGTCCTAAAAGTTGTAAAATGCACTAATAGCTGAATCCAGAATTATTTCCCTTCCCCCGTTCATGTGAACGAGACCCAGACCGTGAAGACAGCGCAAGCCGTGACAAAAGCGTGACGTTGGGACCCTGTGATCGAGCCATGTGACCGAGCGGACGCTCCTGCGCATGTTCCATGGGCCCAATGGATGCGGAAGATCGCCGGAAGATCCGAGTACTTTTCCAGGCGGAAGTCCAGCCATTTTGCCTTCATGTGCCACTGAGCAACTTTCATAGGAATGAACGGGGCCCCACCTCCAACGCTATATCCAGTTCTCTTAATACATCCATGGTTGAAAGTCTTGTTTTTTGACCCAACTACCACCAGCCCCCGCCCACCCTGAAAGGATATTAATACTACGTTGCGCGTTCTGACTAATGTTGGAATAACGCCGCAGGTGGGTTTACATTGAAGTTAGTTGAAAGCTCGGTTCATCACATACTGTTGCTAAAGGGCGCCTCCGTGCGTCGGTTTCTGATGCCGAGGTTCACTTACCAGAAAGGCGAGATTTGATGAGTTGGAAGTGAGCACCGGTTGCATTGGCAAAATAATCCCACCTCAAGGTCCGTGTAGTAGCTGTTCAGGAGCTTTCAATCGTATCACATGATCTTCATCAGCAGACGAAGTTTGCCCAGTTCTCATAGAATTGAAGATGTTCAAATTGACATTGTTTTGTAGCGTGAAGAGCACTTTAACGACTTCCCTTCCATGTTGGTTTAAAAGTAGAGGTTTAAATTTCACTCTTGACCTTTGCAAAAAATACATAAAGTATCTTTAGAGCAGAAGCCATCACAACACAACATCTGCAACATTCTGGCATCACAGCACACTGTAATCCTTACATACTGTATATCATATATATTTTTATATTCTGATTGTTGGAGAAAATGTAGTCAGCCTGGGAAACGTTTGGAGATATTCCTACATTTGAGGCAGGAATGGTGGAGGTGAATTATACATATTCATGAAGGAATAACATTTGCTCTTGCAAAATAAACAGGAAGCACCCTCGGGGCTGGTTTTGTATTTAAAGAAAATTGATTGGTTGAGATCAGGAAATAGTCAAATTAGGAAAAGAACTGATGAGTCATGACTGAATAACATTTGCTCTTGCAAAATAAACAGGAAGCACCCTCGGAGCTGATTTTGTATTTAAGGAAAATTGATTGGTTGAGATCAGGATATAGGCTAATTAGGAAAAGACACATAAAATCAGCAAAGATCTTGTAATCATAAACAAAGGATTTAGGAATGATATGAGAAACACACCATGGAAATCTCCCCTGATCTTCAGATGAACAAAGCCAGAAGGAAAAGGGAAAATCAGAGAAGAGCTGGAGACAGAGGACAGTGGGCCAGTAAAAGAGAATATATTCTGGTTGTTGCAGGAAATGTGGTCGGCCTGGGCAACGTGTGGAGATTTCCTTATCTCTGCTACAAGAATGGTGGAGGTGAATCATACAAATTCTGAACTAAAGAGCTGATTGAATTATCTTGTAATTCCTACAGGTATACATGCATATATCTCTATTTACATACATAGGTGCCTTTCTGGTGCCATATGGTCTGTTAGCTGTGGTGTGTGGGATACCTCTGTTCCTACTGGAGACTTCAGTTGGCCAGTTCACCCAGGAAGGATTCATCACGTCTTGGAGGAAATTGTGTCCACTGGCACAAGGTGAGTTGATTTGAGTTGAAGTAAAATGTGCAGCAAACAGAAGAAAAAAAGTCAAAATCACACTTTATACATAAGGCTATTACACCAAGACAAGAAATGACAATTATCTCCAAATCATTCAAGCTGTTTTGTAAATGTTTAATGCCTCAACAGGTGCTGTTTCTAAAACTGTGGTTTGTATTTCTACTGTAGGAATTGGATTTGGATCACTGATAATTTCATACAGTTGCTTCATCTACGTTTTAATTGAAGCCTGGGCTCTCTTCTACCTGGTGTTCTCATTCAGATCCCAGCTCCTCTGGGCCACCTGTGAGAACGCCTGGAATACAGGTAAGACTAAGTTAACTTTAAGTTAAAGCTTGGAAAAAAAGTTTGATAGGGTCTTAACTCAATGGTCACAGCATGTGATCTAAAACACAGTAGTCAATTGTGCTAAAGTGTGGTTTTTAGTTGACAAACTTCTTGCTGTTATTCACTAAAATGATAAACCACCAGAGGTCTGTACTACGAAGCAGGATTTTGGCATTAGCGAGGTAACTTCAGGGTTAACTCAGGGTTTTCCGTACTACGAAGCTGGTTTACTTCTTACCGGGGTAGATCTCCATGGTAACTGATGCTGAATAGCTAACCTGCTCCGGAGCAGGTTATGTTCCAGATAAGAGATCAACTAATATAAAAGCACCTCCTACTGACCAATCAGAGCTGAGTGTGGTGATTGTATGATAATATTACACACATATGAAGAAGTTTAAGTCATAATCCAGACTAAAAACAACACAGTTTAAACTGACAGATGCAGGAAGGGCAGCTGGATTTATGTTGTGGGTGTTTACCGCTTTGATTTATATTTTTATATATATTTGTTTTACTTGGTCTTGTGTCCGTATCACACCGCCAGAGGGGGACGCAGCTGAAAGGAGGTTTAAATAATGATAGACGCATCCTGTTACACAGGGTAAAAAGATGAGTAATCCAGTCATCTGTTACACTCTTAAACACTATTTATATTTAGACGACTATATTTGACTTTTGAGTGTTCCGTTAAATTAATAAGTCTGTTAATTTACACATTCACACATCCGGAGTTCTTTCTTTTGCCAGCTGTTCTTCCTGCATTTTGCAGCTTCAACTGTGTTAATTTTAGTCTGGATTATGTGTTTAACTACTTCGTATTTGTCTATTATAGTTTACTCTTTCTTTGTAGAATGTGCCGCTCTGCCTGTCTGTCTGTAGACTTGTCCATGTCTGTGATTGGTCAGATGCTGCAAACACCGACCCGTTCATGTGCACGCTCTCATAACGAGATTGGAAAACCCTGGGTTGATTTACCGAGTTGATAACCAGCTTCGTAGTAGAGTTTAGCGGGATCTCGTTTGTTAGGGTAAGTGTAGTGAAATTCCGTCTGGATCCCAAAAATAAGCCACAAACGAGCTGTAGGCACAGTAACTTCAGTCTGACGCGAATGACAGGAGATGTAATCCAGTTTAAAACGTTTACTGAAAAAAGTTAGATATTACAGTGTCACACGGTAGAAAATCTATGTGCTCCCGTGCCTAACACAGCTCTCTGCCTCCCAACTCTAATGCACACTCACTCTCTCACTATATTAAAGGGAGTATAAATCATCAAAATTCAAAATACATGCATTTGTCTCTTTACCTTTTTAAACATTACCTAAGTCAGCTACAATAACTAGAAATTATGAATTTTAACTTATATTTCACACATTGTGGCTCTTACAGTAAGTGAAGCCAGATAACGAGAAGATACCCTGGGTATGTTGAACTTGCTTCGTAGTACAGGCCTTTATAAGTAGATAAACTCAGTGACAATCTACATATCCTATCATTCCATGTCTCTGTTCAGCACTTTGTGTCACATCATATGTGCCTCTTAAATTCCCCTCTCCTCAGGCGGCGGGTGCTGGGCATGTCTGGAGGCATTGAGGAGCTGGGCAGTGTGAGATGGGAGCTGGCCTTGTGTCTTCTCACCTGCTGGGTTTTCTGCTACTTCAGTATCTGGAAAGGTGTCAGGTCTTCTGGAAAGGTTCAATTCAATTAAATTCAATTTATTTTTATATAGCGTCAAATCATAACAGAAGTTATCTCAAGACGCTCTATATATAGAGCAGGTCTTAGACCGTACACCATAGTTTAGAGACCCAACAAGATCCACCAAGCGCGCTGTGGCCAGGAAAAACTCCCCGATTAGTGGAAAGAAACCTGGAGCAGAACCAGGGGGGGGAGAGAGAGAGAGAGAGAGAAGCAACCACAATAATAGCACAGCCGCTGTAATAACTAATACAAGTAGGACTAATAACAAAAACCAATAGCAGTGGATGTAAAAGAGTGATAATACAACTATCGGAATTGATATCATTGGGTCGTCCTCAGACGGGCTTTCCAGCGGAGCTTCCAGCTGTCTCAGTCCTCCATACATCTGGCTAGCTCGCCAGCACTGTCCAGCATCTCTCCTCAGTACGTCCATGTATGTTGGTGTGGGACGTCCCTGTGATCGACGCCCGTGCGTTGACCGAGAAGTCTCATTCTCCAGGCTGCCACTTTGTCACTAAGCCTTGGTAGTCCCTCGTACAGACGGAATTAATTAATGGTGGTAGCAGTTGGTGTCAAGCAGGCAGCGGACGCAGGTTCATGGAAACTGTCACAAGTTGGAGAGCAGAACAAGCAGGGATGACCCAAACACAGACAACAGCAGGCTGACTGGTGCAGTAAAATATTTAATAGACAAAAGGCTTAAAAAACTGAGAATCCAAAATGCAGGCGGGTAACAGCAAACAGGTAACTGGCAAACAAAAATCCATCCGTAACGTTCAGAATGGCAGAACCTTTAACAACTTGTTCAACCCCCTGAGGTCTAGGATTGGGCGAAACCTGCAATCCTTCTTTGGAATTAGAAAATACACTGAATAGAGCCCACTAAGCCCTGTATGCCACTCTACAGGCTCTATGGTGTCTTCTCTAAGAGGGATACTAGTTCCTGGCTGAGGGCCAGGGATTTTGCGGGATCTCTGACCACAGACATTCTGACCCCGCAGAAAGTGGGTGGCCGGCATCGGAACCGTAGTGTGTATCCCTTGGACAGTGTGGATACCACCCAAGGGTCTGTGGTCTCCCTCTCCCAGTAGCTGAAGTGCTTCTGCGAGAAATGGCCCCTCAGGCCTCAGGTCTGCCCCTCCCCACCCCCACCCCCTACAACGTTTGGTGGGGCGACCACTGGGGGCTGGTCCTCTTGGCATCTGTAAAGCCGGCCGGGAAGGAGCATGCCGACAATGATCATAGTGCTCAGAATAGCGAGAGGCTCTAGCTTGTCCACCTGGGCAAGCAGGTGGACAAGAATGGTTGGGACCAGGTGGCAAAAGATCCCTCCGCCACAGGTCAGCAAACTGCTTGTTCTATCTGCTTGTGCACTACGCTCTAATGTCTGTCGAGCAGCCGGCCCAAACATTTGACCTGGAACCACTGGAAGGGAACGGACGGTGCGACGACACCCCTCCGACAGAGGGGACTGCACTAGCTAGACCTGGCGGCGTGCCAGCGTCACGGTTGACATCAACCTTCCAAGCTCCCAAGACATGAAAGCAAAATCCTGAAGGGATGCATCACTGAGAGTCTGAGCAGAGGGGTCCACACCAGCTTCCTGCAGGCTCTGAGACAGAGCCAGGATAAGATGAGAAAGTGAATTACCAATACGCCCCATCCATGCTGCTATGTTATCACTCCTAGCAGGGAGATCATCAGTCAGTCGACACTGAGGACGGGGATGGAGGGCATCAGGTCTGACAGCCTCATCTAGGGATACTATTAAAGAGGGAATGGTAGGTTCGACCGGGGCCATACGGTCTAAACCATAGCTACCTGCCTCCTGCATGGCAGCCAAGTTTCTGCAATCACTGGTGTGATGGAAGAACTTAGGGTCTGCCCAGCACCTCTGGAGCTCTGCAATATAGGGCTTAGAAGGAGGGACCACAAAAGGCGGAGGACTGTGGCATCTGCCTAAAAAAGGCAAACTCAACAAAACACAAATGTCTTACAATGCAAGCATGCCGCTGTCCTCACTCTACACACAAGCTATTATACGGCAGAAGCGCACTCAAGCACTGCCCGATAAACTTAACAACACTCTGAACAAAAGCTACCATGCAGTAGCTTAACTTAACAAAATGTAAAAGATATACTCACTGTTGCATTCCTCCGAGAGCAGAGAGCCCACAACACAGGAAAGGACCAGGCGAGCCCGGCGAGCTGCCGTTCTACTCACCTGACTAGCAGTAACTTTAGTTCAGCACGAACCGTAACAGTGAAATCACCGCTGTCCGTCCAAAAAAAACAGATAATGAAATTTGAAATATTAGCTTGTTGCAGCCTCTGGTGAACGAAAAATCGCAGCACCAATCCTCAGGACCACAACCACAACCAAAACCCAAGACCATGACAGAAACATTTGACATATCTATGCATTTGTGATGCATATAATCATCAATAACCTTTAAAGGGACTATTTGTAAGATTCAGAAATGCTGCTTAACAGCGACAACGGTGGCCTTGAAATCAATGAAAGTCAGCGTCGAGCTCGCGCTTGCTCACTCTACATAGACATGAACAAGCATCGCTCAAAACAGTGAGGCGACACACGTCAGCTAAAAGCACAATAGCACTCTATATTTCAGCTGCTTGGCAGTAATGTTAGCTGACCAGACGAAGGTCTCTCCATGAATCAGTGCTCATCCTAGTGTTGACTTTTCCTGCTCAGCGCAGGCTTCAGCAGCGGGGCTCCTCAACGAGTTACGTTATCGCCTCCCGACCGCAGCCGGCAGCCGAAGACACCGGCACCCGGTTGGTAACGAGATGATAACGTAACTCGTTGAGGAGCCCCGTCACTTCACAAGACACGGGAAACCTCTGTTGGTCTGGAGGAGCTGCAGCAGTTATTTCTGCACAAACGTCCACTCTACATTCACTAGATATTCTCAGAGCTAAACTAACTCTTCTGCAGTGTGGAGTGAGCGCGCGTTCAAGTCTAGAGGTGGAGCGAGACAGCGAGGACGCGCGCGCTGTCTGAGTGAAGGAGAGCAGGCAGCGGAGACGAGGCTCCGGCCACAACCGAACGCACATATGCGAACGCGCATGTGTGCCGACCTGCTACATTTATACGCTTAAAAAGTTACAAACAGTCCCTTTAACAATTTTCTTTTCATTTAAGGTGGCGTATTTCACAGCCACATTCCCCTACGTAATGCTCCTGGTGCTGCTCATCAGAGGCTTGACTCTCCCTGGAGCTTGGGAGGGGATCTACTACTACCTGTATCCAGACCTGAACCACCTGGCTAACCTTGAGGTGGCCTGTTTATTTGATCCAACTGTAGAATTAAAATCTGTGTAAATGTTTTAAGATACTTCTTAAGGGTTTATTAATCTATTTAACTGTAATATGTTCCAACCACGTCTAAAGGCAAAAGTATTTATAACCGTTCTGAATGGCCACACATTCAAAGCAAAAAGCCTGCAGTTCTCCCTTACCCTCCTTCTGGCTGCATCACTCTGAATCTATAAACTTTCTCCAAGAGCTTTGTGTCTTTTGTGTGTCTATGTTGTCTCAACATGGTGAATAATACAAATGGTGGATAATGGCGCACACTTATTAAGGTGTGGGTTTGGTTTGGTTTGGTTCACTGGCTGGGAAATGGCTGGCTGGCTCCTTGGTGACATCCTCCTCCTGAGTCCTCCTGATTAGGGCCCCGATTAATCAAGCATCTCTGAATTACTGTTAGGAATCACATTGAACGTTAAACTAGAACACCTATTTCAGTATATAATACACTTTTTCTTACATTACTGGTCTGGATAGAAGCAGGATCTCAAGTATTTTTCTCCTACAGCCTGACTGAAGGGAGTCTGCTTGTCCTGGCGAGCTATAATGAGTACAACAACAACTGTTATAAGTATGTACATGTCCGATATCACAAGAACTTTAATATCATACTGTGTTGATTTTAGAAGAAGGTTTTGTCAGATTACAGAATCATTTAAAGACAATATATTACAAGACATTTACTTTGCAAGTGTTCATAGGAATGTCCTCTTTTTGACAAGGGTCTATTGTCTCTCTTTGGCCTCTAGGGACTGCTTCTGGCTCTGTCTGCTGAACAGTGGGACCAGTTTTGTTGCTGGATTTGTCGTCTTCTCTGTACTTGGATTCATGGCTCAGAAACAGGGTGTTACCGTTGACACTGTGGTTGAGTCAGGTAAAGATTCTATATGACATGCTGTTGAAATTTCATATTAAGTCCAGATACAAATGACTTTGTCTTTCTTGTTTATCTCCTGTTCACAGGTCCAGGTTTGGCCTTCATTGCTTACCCTCAGGCAATAGCTATGATGCCTTTGCCACAGCTTTGGTCTGTGTGCTTCTTCCTGATGCTTATTCTGCTGACTGTTGACACACAAGTAAGATGGTTTTGTTGCATTACCTAGTGATTAATTACCAATGCATTGCAGGCACAAAACTGAATTGTTTGCTAATTGTATTTCATCCCCAGTTTGTGATGGTCGAAAGTTTTATCACTTCAATAAGCGACTTGTTTCCGAAGCTGTTTTGCAAACCAGGAAGACATGAGATGGTTGCCCTTTTCATCTGTTTATCCTACTTCCTCATAAGTCTGACGTTGGTCACTGAGGTGAATGAAATATTTCCATGAGGGTACTTTCAAACATCTATTGTCACAAAATGTTTTTAAAACTATTTCTCATATCGTCTCTTCCTGCTGCAGGGAGGAATTTACGTATTCCAGCTGATTGATTATTATGGGGCTACGAGAGCTTGTAACTATTTCATGGCTTTATCGGAGTGTCTGGCTCTGGCCTGGGGTTTTGGTATGCAAACAAATACATTGAATCCCTTTTTCATGATATATATCCTTGCTTCAAATGTCTTTTTCAACAATCAGTTATGACGTTATGTCTTTTTAAACTGCCCCTAGTCAAAACACAGGATGAATAAAATGCTTGAGGGGTTTCTATGATTTCATTATATAGCTTTGGTCAGACTGGTTGCATCACCTGAATGTAACCAGATTCTTTATCCTTCTGCCTTGGTCACACTCTTATTTTAGCTACAATACTCTGCAATGCTAATAAAACAACGTTATATAACTTTGGAACTGGTGTAATGCACAGTCTGTGAATTTCTATCAGGTGCTGATCGTGTAATTAACATCATTGAGGACATGACAGGACAGAGACCATCTGCTTTCTTCAAACTGTGCTGGAAATACATCATTCCTCTGCTGTCACTGGTGAGTCAGAAACGTTTTAACAGAAACAAAATAACAAGACCAGTGTAGACGAGTCTACGGCCCTGCTAGCTGGTCTGATAGACTGTACATGGGCTCAGCTGTTCTGGGAGCGTTGTTAAAGCATCATAGTTTAGTTTGTCAGTTAACACTAAAGACAAATTATAGCTGAGGATGATAAGGATGCCCTTTATTTTTGCAGGATAAATTAAAAATTTGACCTGATGATGGCGCTAGAGGAAAGGTTAAAATGTATCCTGAGGAGAACATGACTGTCTGAACCAAATTTCATGACAATCCATTTAATAGTTATGGAGACATAACCAAAAAATGTCAACCCGAACGTGGCACTAGAGGAAAAGTCAGGCGATGACCCGAATCGGTAGGATTCATCATCATGTTAATCCATCTCATCATTTGTTGAGATATTTCAGTCTGAACCAAAGTGGACTGACTGACATTGTCATGCTGCTAGCATGACTGAAAGTCAGAGCTCACATTGACATACATATCAATCTGTAGAACCTAAAACCTCTTTTGCTGTGGCAAACTGTTTACTACCAACAATCTGTGTTCACAGTCCAGCAGGAGTAAACTAGTCTTGCTTTTCTTCAGTTTTCCTCTTTTTTTCCAGTAATAATGCAAGATGTATTTGTGCAGAATAACTGAGGATATTTGAAAGGGTCTCTGTACTAATACATTTTTAAATTAAACTTTTTACGCTGTTTTTTCCCTCCACAAACATTACTCTCCCCACCTTCACAGATTTCCCTTATCCTGTACCTGGTTGATTACAAACACATCAGGATTAATGACTGATACATTTACCCTGACTGGGCGTACGCACTAGGATGGACCATTACACTCTCCTCTGTTCTCATGGTGCCACTGTGGGCAACTGGACAGATGTGTTCAACAGCAGGAACCATCAGACAGGTCAGTGTTCATAGAAGACGTTTCTGCAACTCTGGATGCGTCAAAAAGGGCTCAATGTTTTTGATTTGATTTATGATTTAATCTTATATTCTATGGCCACCCATCAATGGGTGCTCTGCAATATCACTCACCACCACAGTTTCACTTTTTCAAATAGTGTGATAAGAAGTATAGTGTAGCTTTTA
Organism: Sebastes umbrosus; assembly: GCF_015220745.1. Classification (NCBI taxonomy): domain Eukaryota; kingdom Metazoa; phylum Chordata; class Actinopteri; order Perciformes; family Sebastidae; genus Sebastes; species Sebastes umbrosus. The sequence goes on along the minus strand of NC_051280.1, from coordinate 5,024,730 downwards.
CACTGTGTTGGATGAGATTGAAGCCCATGCAGTCATACTGGGTAGTTGGGTATGGTGGACTGTATGATACATCATCCAAATCCTTCGGTGTGGACTGAGGAGGATGGCTGTCCTACGCTTTTAGCTCCATATATATATGTCCATATAGTTATTAAAGTAGTGTGTAAACTTACTCATTTTGTTTGTTCCTGTGTTCCAGCGTTTGTCTGTCCTTTGTCGTCCTGTTGAAGATCCAGCCTGGCAGAGGAGAGAAATGGGAGAGGAGGGAACAACTGTTGAACTGAGGACGTCTGCAGTGACAACTTAGTGTGACCTGTAAAGTCACAATAACTGGACGGTTCAATTTATCATTCGGTCATTTATCAATTAGCTAAAAACTTTGGTTTGGGGCATTTCACTGGTCTTTTTTGTCAGAAATAGTATAATTTTAACTGTCTAACAGTAGCCAGTCAGTCATCCCAGTTATCATTAAGTCAAGTATTATTAGTATCAGTTTTTCAGTGTCCAGAAAATGTGAAAATTCTGATCTCATGATTTACTTTCATTACCATCACATATCAATCAAATTTCATTGTGTGCATATTGTAAATAAACGTCCATGTATAAATATCAAAGAAGGTGTTTTGACATGTTTGTGTGTGTAAATCTTTTAATGTGAAGAGTCCCTGAAGTTCCCAAGAACCAGAGGAGGAACTTACGGTCTGGAAATATATGTAGTGTATTTCTAACCAGTGTGCACTCCAAGGCTGCACAACACTGTAATACCCATATAATAATGTAGGATTAGAAACACATCGAAAAGGGTGATGCACCAAACAACCCAACACAGAGCACACCAATGTATTCGACTCATCATGAAATTAACGTCTGATTTACTATGCTAAATATTTGTTTTGCAGTATTTTTACCAGTAATGTTGCTTTTAATCGCTGGTGCATTTCTGAAGTAAAATGGCCTCTCGCACTGTTAGTTACCAAGGATTACAAAATGAAAAACAGTAATGTGATATTTGAACCTTCAAAACTCCAGTGATGTTGACGTATCAGATCAGTCTGATTGGCGCAGCGTCCAATCAATAGCTGATATCCAATAAGGGGGCGTGTCGGTCGCTAAAAAACTTCCGTGGAGGATACAAATACATCGTTCATGGCTCCTCCGGCAAGCCTCCTTGATCCTCATTCCTCGAGATGCATTTTAGGAATTTGGACGTCCTTCAGGATGGAGCGCTGAGATCGATTTCCGGGTCACAGCCGGAGGATCGAGGAGCGATGAGACGAGGAGGCAAAAAATCGGGAAATGAGATGCAGCTTTTGTGTTTTACAACATATTATTGTCCTACACTACCACCTAGTGGTTGTACTGAGTTATACTTCCTGTTAGGAGGTCAACAAGGAAATAAAGGGTTTGTCACCACGTTGAGCAGAGCACTGTGTCCGACGCTTCATTAGAGCTCACAGTAATAACGTAACAGTGGCCACAGACAGCTGCTCTCTCCTCATTTTTCCTGACCGGTTCTTCTCTACTTCTGTGTTCTGCTAGTGTCCTCGTCACTACTTGTAGCATGAGGCGGTACCTGCAGCCCAATCAGGTTGCACAAGTAGTCCAGCTCCTCCAGGTTGGCACATCCATACGTGCAGTCGCAAGAAGGTTTGCTGTGTTTCCCAGCACAGTCTCAAGAGCACGGAGGAGATACCACTATGCAGCTTGATTGGCATTTGCCAGAGAACACCAGAACTGGCAGGTCCGCATTGGCGCCTCGTTCTCTTCACAGATGAGAGCAGGTTCAGACTGAGCACATGTGACAGGCTTGAAAGAGTCTGGAGACGCCGTGGTGAACGTTATGCTGCCTGTAACATCATCCAGCATGACCGGTTTGGTGGTGGGTCAGTGATGGTCTGTGGAGGCATACTGTATCCTTGTAGGGTCGCACAGACCTCCAAGTCATAGCCAACGGTACCCTGACTGCTGTTAGGTACCGGCATGATATCCTCAGAGCTATTATCAGACCTTACGCTGGTGCAGCATTCCTGGTTCCTCCTGGTGCAGAGGGCCCTAGGTTCCTCCTGGTGCAGAGGGCCCTGGGTTCCTCCTGGTGCAGTAGTCCCTGGGTTCCTCCTGGTGCAGTAGTCGCTGGGTTCCTCCTGGTGCAGTGGGCCCCGGGTCCCTCATGGTTCAGTCATGGCTACTCTGAGCTCCATCCGGATGTCTGAGCTCCTCACTCTTTCTTTAAGGCTGAGCCCAGCCAACCTACAAAGGAAGCTCATTTCGTCCGCTTGTATTCCCGATCTCATTCTTTTGGTCACTACCCAAACTCATGACCATAGGGGAGGGTGGGATTGTAGATGGACTGGTAAATTGAGAGCAGTGACTCACTCCCAACCCGGAGGGCGCAATCCCCTGTTTTTCAGCAGGGTTGGAGGTACTGACTCTCATCCCAACCTCTTCACAATCGACTGCTAACCACCCTAGTGCATGCTGAAGGTCTGATGGAGCCAACAGAGCCACATCATTTGCAAAGAGCAGAGACACAATTCTGAGGTTCCCAGACCGGACATTATCCTCCACTCAGTTGCGCTTTAAGATCCTGTCCATGAAAATAGTGACAAGGGACAACCCTGGCAGAGGCCAATAACCACTGGAAACGTGTTTGACTTTGTGCCGAGTACACGGACGCAGCTCTCACATTGGTTATACAAGGACCGGATGGCTTGTAGCAACAATCCATATTCCCGCAGAACCCCCCACAGGACTCTCCAGGGTACATGGTTGTAAGCCTTCTCCAAGTCCACAAAAGACATGTAGAGTGGATGGACAAACTCCCATGACCCCTCCAACAGCCCCGCAAGAAGAAGATGAAGAGCTGGTCCACTGCTCCACGGCCAGGACCGAATCTGCAATGTTCCTCCTGGGTCTGAGGTTCGACAGTCGCACCCTAAAATAAACTTACCCGAGGAGACTGAGCAGTGTGATACCCTGATAACTGGAGCAAACCCTCCGATCCCCACTTCTAAAAAAGGGAACCATTTGACTGACTTTTAATTTGACTCTTAATTTAAGAGCTCCTTGGGTTCTTGCAAAACAGACAGGTAGCACCGTTAACCCTGGAGCTGATTTTGTATTTAAACATGATTGATGGGTTGGAATCAGAATATAGTCAAATTAGGAAATGACATAAAGTCAACAAAGATCTTGGAATCATGACAGAAACACACCATGGAAAACTTCCCCGATCTTCAGATGAACAAAGCTAGAAGGAAAAGGGAAAATCAGAGAAGAGCTGGAGACAGAGGACAGTGGGCCGGTAAAAGAGAATATACTCTGGTTGTTGCGGGAAATGTGGTTGGCCTGGGCAACGTGTGGAGATTTCCTTATCTCTGCTACAAGAATGGGGGAGTAAAAATAAATAAAAAAGCAACGTATATCAGAAATATCAATTTATGTTACATTTGATCAATTAATTAATGACTACATTTATTTTTTATGTTAATTTTTGCTACTTTTAATGGCATATTTATTTATTTATTGAGTCATTTATTTATTTATTCATTTATTTTTGATTTTGGCAGGTTCCTTTCCTCCATACATCTGATATTCTGTGATCCAATTCCAATCTCTAATCTCCAGACCAGGATGTAGTCAAATACAAAATTATACAGAATAAAAGCAGCAAAGATCAGTTTGCAAATGCATATTTAAATGAATGATTGGTGAGTCTTGGAATAAGTCCTCCTGACAAACAGCAAAGTGGCCCCATCCACACTGGAACTTGTTATGTTCCATCCTGCAGGACACAGTCAAATTAGGAAAAGACACATAATAAAAGAGGCAAAGATCAGTTTGCAGTCTTCAGTCTTCTTCTGAATTACAACTGAAACACACAACGGATGAAGTCCTTGGTATTAAGATGAACAGAGAAAGAAGAAAAACAGAAAATCAGAGAAGAGCTGGAGACAGAGGACAGTGGGCCAGTAAACGAGAATATATTCTGGTTGTTGCAGGAAATGTGGTCGGCCTGGGCAACGTGTGGAGATTTCCTTACCTCTGCTACAAGAATGGTGGAGGTGAATCATACAAATTCTGAACTTAGTAAAGAACTGATTGAATTATCTTGTAATTCCTACAGGTATACATGCATATATCTCTATTTACATACATAGGTGCCTTTCTGGTGCCATATGGTCTGTTAGCTGTGGTGTGTGGGATACCTCTGTTCCTCCTGGAGACTTCAGTTGGTCAGTTCACCCAGGAAGGATTCATCACGTCTTGGAGGAAAGTAGAGGTTTAAATTTCACTCTTGACCTTTGCAAAAAATACATAAAGTATCTTTAGAGCAGAAGCCATCACAACACAATATCTGCAACATTCTGGCATCACAGCACACTGGAATCCTAATATACTGTATATCATATATATTTATATTCTGATTGTTGGAGAAAATGTAGTCAGCCTGGGAAATGTTTGGAGATATTCCTACATTTGAGGCAGGAATGGTGGAGGTGAATTATACAAATTCAGAAATTTGGAAATGTCTGACTGATGAGGCATGACTGAATAACATTTGCTCTTGCAAAATAAACAGGTAGCACCCTCGGAGCTGGTTTTGTATTTAAAGAAAATTGATTGGTTGAGATCAGGATATAGTCAAATTAGGAAAAGACACATATAAAATTAGCAAAGATCTTGTAATCATAAACAAAGGATTTAGGAATCATATGAGAAACACGCCATGGAAATCTCCCCTGATCTTCAGATGAGCAAAGCCAGAAGGAAAAGGGAAAATCAGAGAAGAGCTGGAGACAGAGGACAGTGGGCCAGTAAAAGAGAATATATTCTGGTTGTTGCAGGAAATGTGGTCGGCCTGGGCAACGTGTGGAGATTTCCTTATCTCTGCTACAAGAATGGTGGAGGTGAATCATACAAATTCTGAACTAAAGAGCTGATTGAATTATCTTGTAATTCCTACAGGTATACATGTATATATTTCTATTTACATACATAGGTGCCTTTCTGGTGCCATATGGTCTGTTAGCTGTGGTGTGTGGGATACCTCTGTTCCTACTGGAGACTTCAGTTGGTCAGTTCACCCAGGAAGGATTCATCACGTCTTGGAGGAAATTGTGTCCACTGGCACAAGGTGAGTTGAGTTGTGCTGAGATAAAAGATGCAGTCAGCAGAAGAGAACTACAAAACACTGTTACGCTTTGTACACGATACTAAAACATCAACTGCAGAATATTAATAACTTTGTTTAAACTCAACTGGCTCTGAAAATGTGGCTCAAATAAATATCTAAAATAGAACCACAAATTAAAAATATTATAACCCTAGGAAAAGATTACAAATGTTTTGTATTTTAGGAATTGGATATGGACATTTGGTCATGAGATTTTACGACTTCTGCTACATTATACCCCAAGTCTGGGCTCTCTTCTACTTGGTGTTCTCGTTTAGAGCCCAGCTGCCCTGAGCCACCTGTGAGAACACCTGGAATACAGGTAAGATTTATTTAAACTTTCTAAAGCTTGAAAAACATACATAAAAAATAAAATATTATCAAAATCACACAAAACAGAGAAATGTAATTTTTTGGAGAACATATTGCCCTGTTCTTCTTACCTATCTGCAAGTCCAATAGGTAGAGATTATTTGGAGATTAATAACAATAAAGAACAAAGAAAGTCACTTAGAAAAGCAGAAATGTCACTAGACATTTGAGCAAGATATAGAAAAAGTTTCACTCACTGAAATGGAATTTTCAAAAAAGCTGTTACCAGTTAACTGCCCACTTTTACAACATACAATTAGTTATAACAACTTTCAGTTGTTATATCAATATAAAAGGTGTTATATGGTCGTATTTCCTTTTTCTAGGTCAAACTCTAGCAGCTTCTTTCTGGAGTAGTTGCAGACGATTGAGATGCTTTTTAGGTAGTCCTGTGAGCAGTGCGTTACAGTAGTCTAGCAGACTGGAAATAAAAGCATGGATAAGTTTTTCAGCGTCCTCCTGGGATAAAAAGCTCCTTACCTTCGCAATATTTCTTAAATGATAAAATACGGTTTTATAATGTTGTTTATTTGGCTCTGGAAAGTGAGGTCTTGTTACTGTTAAGCTGTAAAACAATACTAGACATCCAGTTATCAATATCTTTGATACATTCTGATAGTGTGTCAACGGGGCTCAGATCATCTGGGGACAGAAAAAATATATAGTTGTGTGTCATCAGCATAGTTATTGCAACACACATTGTATTTCTTGATAAGCTGGCCCAGAGGCACAAGTACAAACTAAACAACAACGGGCCTAAAATTGGCCCCTGGGCAACACCACATGAGTGGTTTCAAATAGTAGATGGGGTTAGAGTGGGCTTCTTTAAAAGTGGTTGAGTGAGTGAGGAAACTGCCAGAATGTAAAGAGGTGTTAACAATTGTTAAAATATCCTTAGATAAACAGTTAAAACACTTTTAAAAAAGGAGGTGGGGATGGGGTCAAGGGAAGAAGTGGAACATTTGATGCTCTGAACCACCGTTCCAAGATCATGAGCGCTGAGAGATAGATGTTTGGTTGTTTTTGGCGGTCGGTAAACTATCAATAAGACAGGAGGAGTGCATTTTAGTATCAGTGCAAGATATTCAAAATAAGTGTACCTACTCACCAAAACTGCCTGCATGAAAACATATCTGAAACATAAACATAATCAGCTCAAGCCCCCCCGCGACCCTGAATAGGATAAGATACTGGATGGATGGATGGATGGATGGATGGATGGGTGGATGGATGGAGTACAGCCAAGTTTCAGTTAAATATAGCTCATCCATCTTATGATCTGTAGTTAGCTGTTTTTCAGATTCCTGCAGTAACATCTTCTGTTAGTTTGTATGAGAGTTCACCATTATCATTTGTTTGTTCTCTAAACCAGCGAACTGTGTGGGTCTTACGATTTTGGATTCTCCATCATCAAATGTGACAGCAAATCAGACCATGCTGAGAAACACCACCTCTGCTGCTACTGAGTTCTGGGAGTGAGTCTTTATTTGAATTACTTTTTAAGCATTCAAGATATTTACATAATAATGACCCAAATATTAAATATTAGAACCAACGTGGATATCAGTACAGTATCATTTAAAGGGTCAGGCCATTGATTTACACACAAAGTTCAGTTTACCATGAGGGGTACTACTTAGTCCGTGAAAACTGTTGTATAATTCGTAACACTTCTGTGCAACAAATCCTACAAATGAAATCCTACAAATGATGTTGTTTGTTCATGTCCTCTACTGTACAATGACACATTGAAGCTTTTCTGCTCTGATGATCTAACTGATGAAAAATGCTCAATTCATTATTTCATTTAAGTTCATTGAAGCTTTTGCTAAAATCAACACTTGCCCATCTGGAGACAATGAGTTTACTAGCTACCGTAGCTAGCAGTAGTGACAGTACTTGCTACAGGTCTGATGGTGCTGACTGAAACTCTACAGAAAAAGGATTGAACAGCCTCCTGCAGCACAATCCACTGTCACAACACTACTTTTAGTTTATAGGTCTATAATCTCTCCTGACAGCAAGCAATCAGATACAGAAACATTTTATATGTAACATTACTTCCTACAGCTGGAAAGAAAACAGATTTAAGACTTTTGTTATGACTTTTTAATACCGTAATACCTTTTTTTGGGAAACAGAATTCAATGCTACAACTCGCCACTATCCATCTGCAGCCGATCTATATTTCTAATAGCGGGAGTTGGCAACCCTAAACACACAATTAGCAGGGGAAAAAGTTTTTAATTTTAATTTTTTATTTGATTGTCAAAAACTGAGGTTTCAGCTGAGGTGGTTGTATTAGTGTTAAAACTGCCCTTCGGACACTTGCATGAAGGGCGTCTCCCTCTCAAAGTCCCGGCCCCCTGGATCATGTGACAGACTCCATTATTCTGATGCACAGTTGTTTTTCTGGCTACGCTAGTGGTTTGACAGCACTAGCGTAGCCAGAAAAACAACTGTGGGTGTGCATCAGAAAAACTGGGTGTGCCACATGATCCAGGGGTGGACTGGGACTGAAATCCACCCCGTGATGAAGAAGCCCTTTATGCAAGCGGCCGAGGGGCACAAGCGGAATTTTTTGGGGCAGTTTTAACATTAATACAGCCATCCCAGCATACACCTCAGCTTTGGACAATCAAATGTATGTGCTAAATGTGTGTTTAGGGTTGCCAACTTCCACTAGTAGAGAACAACTGCAGATGAATAGTGGCGGGTTGCTTGGTAATAGTAACTCGTTTTAGCTAAAAAAATCATTCTGCATCTGATTATTGGCATTTCTGATAATATTTGAAACAAATACATGTAAATCAATGGAAAATGAATTCCTGCCTAATGCGTTCACTATGGTAAAGACCTGAAGATTTAATTTCATTAACTGGCCATCCAATATCCCAAAGGACTGGCATATTGGATATTCTCTTATATACAATATCACATTCCTTTTTCCCCCATTACATTTGTGCAATACTGTGGGATAAAGTTGTCATTATATTTCTACACACAATCATCTCTTTAACATGTTTATAGTGTTTTATTTTCATTATGTCATCCCATCTTCCACTGAACTCTTTGGCCAGGAATGTGCTCAATAACAGCTGAACCAGAGATTTCTGGCTAAGTGGGAAGAATAATTACGGTAAAATATAAAACATCTACATAACTTACACTACTGGACATGCCATTTACTACACTAGCAGGTAGCAACCAGGCAAAGGGTAAACTGTGTCACGTTATTTTATATGTACCTCTTATATTTCCCTTTTCAGGCGGCGAGTGCTGGGCATGTCTGGAGGCATTGAGGAGCTGGGCAGTGTGAGATGGGAGCTGGCCTTGTGTCTTCTGGCCAGCTGGGTGTTCTGCTACTTCAGTATCTGGAAAGGTGTCAGATCTTCTGGAAAGGTCAGTGGAAATATTTAAAATCTTAATTTAATTTAAAATGTTACCCTTACAGCACACATAAACTATCATTATGCATTTTATTTAAGTATTCTACAACATAGTTACATTAATCATCTCCATTAATGATTATGTCAATATTTTGTTTTAAGGTAGTGTACGTCACAGCCACGTTCCCCTACATAATGCTCCTGGTGCTGCTCATCAGAGGACTGACTCTACCTGGAGCTTGGGAAGGGATCTACTTCTACCTTTATCCAAACTTAAATGGCCTGGCTAACTTTGAGGTATTTTATTATAATACTATGTACAGTGTATCATGGGTCATTTTAGGTTATGCTAGCGAAAGAATGTCCAGACTGGTTGGTAATCCATCAATCACATGCACCATTTAAGTTAGAACTAGAATTACCGCCTCACAGTTGTACGCCTCCACCAACCAGTCAAGTTGCAATTTACATCCATGTCTGTCCAAAATGTCATGACCGCATCATTTTAACATATTATTATTATTACTACCATACATTTGTGTGAAATTGTCATAATTAGCAATTCTTGAGTTATGGCCCAAAACATGTTTGTGAGGTCACAATGACCTTGAACTTTGACCACCAAAATTTAATTACTTCATCCTTGAGTCAAAGTGGACATTTGTTCCAAATTTGAAGAAATTTCTTCCAGGCGTTCCTGAGATATCACGTTCATGAGAACGGACCGGACGTATGTATACGTACAGATGGACAACCAGAAGACATAATGCGTCCGGCCACAGCTGTTGCTGGACGCGGAGGCATAAAAACCAAAACAGAAAAGTAATTGACAATCCTTTCAAGTTGCTCCTGCCCATTGGTGGGCAACAACTGTTTTGAATAGTTTATGCACTTTAACATTCATCCAGTTACTTAATGTAAGTGTAGAAGCCAAAAAATGATGCTGACACATACTGAGGTTGTGGCGTAATTCACTGTTAGGAACACTGGGTGGCGCTGTGTTAATTGCATGGCTCAGTCACGGGTATATACTGTAGGTAGGAAGTGTGTTGTTGGCGTCAGGGTTTAGCCCGGTAGGGCAAAGGGTTTTTGACCGCAGTGACGCTGACAATTGTTTGCCGTGTTGTGTTGTTTTGCTTGTTGTCGTGGAAACTGTACTTTCTTCTTTATTGCACTGTCACGAATAAATGGACTGTTATTCTGAAACCAAGGAGCGGCCTGAAGATCGGTTTTGTTCAGCAGAACACGCAGCTAAAGGTAACATCAACAGCGAAAGTGTGTCAGTCCAGGGCTAATCACCTCAGTAGCTTAAAGTAGTAGACTTAGCTCCTACAGTAAGTATTCAAGGCTACGAAAAGAAATGACTACACGATGGCCATTCTTGCTGTCCAGGTGACACTGCCTGCAGTCAAGTGGAGCCCCCTTCAAAAAAACACAAGAGAATTAACTGTATGTTGAAATACAAGTGTTGACAACATCTCACTATCAGACTTCCATAATCCTGAGGGATGATACAATATAGTTTGTGTTAAAGGAACTTCTTCAAGTGAAAGTCTACACAGTGTGAAGAACAAAATAAAAATGCTTGTGTAATCTTAAATACTACTTTTACTTCAGTAAGCAATACTTCGTACTACACTCTCGTACACAATATACTTTTTTTATGTCATTATAGGTTTGGATAGAGGCAGGATCTCAAATATGCTTCTCCTACAGCGTGGCTATAGGGACTCTGATTGTTTTGGGCAGCTATAATGAGTACAATAACAACTGTTACAAGTAAGTATATGCTGCAGAGCACAATACATTTTATTAGAGCACTTTACTTTTAAAATGCGGTTGTGTTATTTCTATGAAACATTAAAATAAAACAACAAAAATAATTAAAGAAATATTGTTTAAAATGCACTAAAATACAATAAATAATCACTTCACAATATAGTTATATAATGTACCAATGCAAAGTCTGTCTGTCTCTCTGTGGCCTCTAGGGACTGCTTCTGGCTCTGTCTGCTGAACAGTGGGACCAGTTTTGTTGCTGGATTTGTCGTCTTCTCTGTACTTGGATTCATGGCTCAGAAACAGGGTGTTACTGTCGACACTGTGGTTGAGTCAGGTGCAGTATACCTAAGATTCCATCATATGGAATGTTTAAGATCTCAGAAAAGTGTCCAAAATTGAATACATTCATACAATACATGCATGATTCTAACATGAATAGCTTAATAGCATCACGTCTCTCCTGGTTCACTTCACAGGTCCAGGTTTGGCCTTCATTGCTTACCCTCAGGCAACAGCTATGATGCTTTTGCCACAGTTCTGGACCGTCTGCTTCTTCCTGATGCTCATTCTCCTGAGTGTTGACACACATGTAATAACATTTGTCACATTACCTATTGACATATAGTGTTTAAAAAATATGTTTTTCAGTCAAAAATAAGATTGCTTCATTTTATTTTGTCCCCAGTTTGTGAATGTGGAGTGTTTTATCACCACAGTGACAGATTTGTTTCCAACGTTGTTTCGTGCACCAGTGAGGCACGAGATCTTTGTCCTCATCATCTGTGTATCCAACTTCCTCCTACATCTTACCTTGGTTACGGAGGTGAACAAAAATATTTCCATCAAACTTTCTTTATAAAACATTTAAAATTGTAAACATATTTCATTTAAAAAATGTGATCCAAATGATGTATTTTAGTCAAATCTTGTCTCTTCCTGCTTTAGGGAGGAATTTACGTGTTCCAACTCATTGACTTCTACGGCTCTACCAGAGTCTGTCACTATTTTATGGTTATTTGTGAATGCGTGGCTGTGGGCTGGATTTTTGGTGAGTCAGAATACTTATTACTTAAAGCATAAAACTGGCTTTAGCCTATAATTTTTCTATTGTCAGCAATCCAAAAAATAATACCAACATGGTATTAGTCCTTCCCTCAGTATGTTCTAACTTCCTAACCCTGTCTGTGGCTTCCAGCCCCAAGCCCATTGGTTATTAAAGACTCAGTCATTTCCTTAAACAGATGGGCACTGAAGTTTTGAGCCCATGCTACTCAAACTGGAGGAAATAGTGCATTGTACAATTTAAATATTGACTAAATGGACAATTTGGACTTCCATCAGGTGCTGACCGCTTAAATAACATCATTGAGGACATGACAGGACAAAGACCGTCTGTTTTCTTTAAACTGTGCTGGAAATACTTCATTCCTCTGCTGTCACTGGTGAGTCGGAAATGTTTCTTTGTGGCTACCAATGATTTTTTTTTTTTGTATATTATTTGTATTGACAAATTCTAATGATAACACATACATCAAACAAAAATTAAAACTCGTAACCCAACCCGAAAATTCCCGCACCTGCACCTGCACCCGCACCTGCACCTGCACCTGCACCTGCACCTGCACATGCACTCGCACACTCATACACACACCCACACACATTTCAACCTGGGGAGGAGTGATACAAATAACTAAGAGAAAATTATCTAAACCGCATGTCAAGGACAAAACATACATATCATTACATACAGTATCATCCACGTGATAGGTAAATGCAGCCGTCCATACAGTAATGGGAGTATTCAACAACAGAACAGAGAAAAGGAAAAACAAAACAATGAATATACGAATAGAAATGCTGTCAAACTGAGTCCAAATATTGCAGAAAGGGGCCCCAAAATTCTTCCCATTTATGTTGACATTTTAAATTATTAGCTCGCAATTTCTCCACGTGGATAACTGAGACCAATTCACGCAACCATTTTCTGAAGCACGGTGGAGTTGGTGTCTTCCAGTCTTTGAGAATATGTTTTTTTTCCAATACCATGCCCATCAATAGAGCTGTTTGAATATGTAAAGGGAGAATTGAGGAGTCCTCTGAGGATCCAAAAAGAGCCAAGTCCTTTGATAAACCCCAGAAAAAAAAAAAAATCTTGACCAAAACGGATAAATTAATGGACAGTCCCAAAATAAATGCAGCAATGTACCATCATTTGATTTACATTTATCACAAATTGGAGACACAGAGGGGTAAAATGTATGTAACATGACTTTAGAATAATGAAAATGGTGAATCACTTTGAACTGAATTAACCTATGTCTGCTATTTATTGAACAACTATGAATACGGGAGAGTGCAGTCTTCCATAGTTTATCAGGCAACATATCATTGATTTCCCTTTCCCAAGCCTTCTTAATACAGTTAGCAGATTCAGAATCTTTAAAGAAATAATTCACAAATTTGGAGATAAGCCTCTTACTCTCTGGTGAAAGAGTAAGCAATTCTAAAAAAGCGTGTCTCTCGCAAGTGGATTCAAAATGATTTTACATTCTTTCATTAACTGTGTCAGTTTATCAACATAATATTATGTTTGTTTGTTGTTTATGTCACAAAAACTGTCTCCGCACCTTCACAGATTTCCTTTATCCTGTACCTGGTTGATTACAAACACCTCAGGATTAATGACTGGTACATTTACCCTGACAGGGCGTACGCACTAGGATGGATCATGACACTCTCCTCTGTTCTCATGGTGCCACTGTGGGCAGCTGGACAGATGTGTTCAACAGCAGGAACCATCAGACAGGTCAGTGTTCATCTGTTACAGTTTAAACAGTAAGCTGTAGCAGACTATTCTCATTTTTGAGATAATGAAAGTTTACTTGTATCACTCAATATGCTGCATGAGCAGCTGTTGTTTCTGGTATCGGTCGATCAGGTCCAAAGAGTGTAAAAGATGTCCCAAAATGTCTCCTGTACTTGTCCTAATGCTTCTGGTAGTGTGTAAACTTACTCATTTTGTTTGCTCCTGTGTTCCAGCGTTTGTCTGTCCTTTGTCATCCTGTTGAAGATCCAGCCTGGCAGAGGAGAGAAATGGGAGAGGAGGGAACAACTGTTGAACTGAGGACATCTGTAGTGACAACTTAGTGTGTCCTGCAAAGTCACATTAACTAGACATTTTAGCTATCATGCGGCATATAAGCTTATTGTAATCAATGTAGCTAAGTATGATGTATGATACATAATTGCAATAATAAAAAATGTGACTAAATCAAGGAAACTAAGCATTGCCTGTATGGTAGGGCTACCTTTATGTTCAAATCTGCACTAAAGTCTGTTATTTTACATTTTCAAGTATGGATTGCACTGAATTCACTGAATTGTTTATATAGAGTCAACATATTGGTTGAGGCATGCATCGGGTGCTGTCTTCTGACCCCCTGCACTTTAATAGTGGCATAAGACAGCCCTCCATCCACTAACTACTACAAAAAGGAGACAATAGAACCAACTCCACAGGACAGGAGATCTAATATCTTTTCCTCACACCAGCGTTAGAACCCTGTCCACTTTGCCTTGTAACAGGTTATGTTGGATCCCGCTCTCACTGACCGGACGATCTGCACAACCTGTATAGACAGTCCAGCCGTCCTCAGCCAGTCCCTCTCAGGAGCCAAGTCTAGAGAGGATGGCCGAGAGGAGGCAATGCGCCTATTGCATACACCTCCTGAGACAGAACCCCCCACAGAACTGGGGGATGTTCCAGGGCAGCGCCGCAATCATCTGAGTCATTTCTGCATACCACGGCACCAAGCGGCAATCAGAATGATCGACAACTGCTCCTTCCTCATTTTCTCTAACGGGAGGGATGAGAGGAACAGGCGGAAAAGTGTAAAGCAGCTTTCTTGGCAATGGCACTTGTGCAAATGCATCCACTTCCAGGGGTGGACGTCTTGCTGTGCCAAGGAGAACCATAGCGGGCAGAGGGTGTTGCGTTGGTTGGTATGACCGGACAATAGCAGAGCATTGGCGACCTTTGACAGTGTCAATCTCGAGCTCCGGCTTGCTCCCATCGCAACGAAGCGTTGGAAGTGATCCCATCGCTCGGCAGGCTGTGCAGGCTGCTGCACACCGCTCTCTGCGTGGTCTGCGCCGAGGCACACGAAGCAGGAATTGTGAAGATTCGTCCCGGTGATGAGGCTGGGACATGATCAGCACTGACGTCTCGAAGCGGTTACTCCATCCGTGGAGATGAGAGAAGAGATCGCTGAAGAGAAAAAGGATGTCAGACAGCGGTGTGTGCTACCTTATATACTGTGGGGTCCGCACATATTCGGGTAGGCACGTCCGGATTTGCCGGCTAAGCTTATGAAAATGTTCAGGTGCATGCGTGGTTTGAGGAGAGGATTACCCATAGAGTCCAGTAGAGGGCAGAGCCTGTGTGAGTCAGAACAAGTTCCTATTTAAATATGTTCTCTATTCCAATGACTGGTGATTTCTTCTTACTTTACTTTGTTTGCAAACCCTTCATACAAACTAACACCTATTTGTAAAAAGGACTTTCTGCAACCTAAAAGCATGAAAGACCATTAAAAAATATAGAGTAGATCTCTCAGCCATCTGACTGTTCCCAGTCAAGCTTTTATTTGAGTTTATGCATATATAGTACAGAGATCCCTAAGGGGCAATTCTTGATTCTTCTTTGTTTAACAATTACACATCTTTGTTTAAACAAAAAACGTCTTTGTTTAAACAAAACACTTCTTTGTTTAAACTATACACTATATACAAGGAAGACAAGGATGTAGTCAAATGCATCACAGAAACATAATAAAAGATGCAAAGATCAGGTGGCAGTACTTCTGAATTACAACTGAAACACACAACGGAGTTCTTGGTCTTGAGATGGACGGACGAAGAACAAAAACAGAAAATCAGAAGAGAGCTGGAGACAGAGGACAGTGGGCCAGTAAAAGAGAATATTTTCTGGTTGTTGCAGGAAATGTGGTCGGCCTGGGCAACGTGTGGAGATTTCCTTACCTCTGCTACAAGAATGGTGGAGGTGACTCATACAAATTCTAAACTTAGTAAAGAGCTGATTACACTGAATTAACTTGTTGTTTCTATGGGTATACATGCATATATCTCTATTTACGAACCTAGGTGCCTTTCTGGTGCCATATGGTCTGTTAGCTGTGGTGTGTGGGATACCTCTGTTCCTACTGGAGACTTCAGTTGGTCAGTTCACCCAGGAAGGATTCATCACGTCTTGGAGGAAGTTGTGTCCACTGGCACAAGGTGAGTTGATTTGAGTTGAAGTAAAATGTGCAGCAAACAGAAGAAAAAAAGTCAAAATCACACTTTATACATAAGGCTATTACACCAAGACAAGAAATGACAATTTTCTCCAAATAATTCAAGCTTTTTCTGTCAGCGTTTAATGCCTCAACAGGTGCTGTTTCTAAAACTGTGGTTGGTATTTCTACTGTAGGAATTGGATTTGGACAACTCATAATTTCATTCATTGGCTTCAGCTATGTTTTAATTGAAGCTTGGGCTCTCTTCTACCTGGTGTTCTCATTCAGATCCCAGCTCCCCTGGGCCACCTGTGAGAACACCTGGAATACAGGTAAGACTAAGTTTACTTTAAGTTGTTAAAGCTTTAAGTGGTCAATTGCGCTAAACTGTGTTTTTTTGTTAATAATCTTGTAGTTGTTCACAATAAACCACCAGGTCGACAGATTAACACATACAGTATAAAGAAACACAAACACCTTCACATCAGCCCTACATTTTAGAGCCTTTGGTTCACTTAACCTCAATGAAATGTTTCTTTGTTCCCAAACTCAGCCAACTGTCTTGGTCTTCAGACTGTCAATTCATCTAATGTGAGTGCAAATCAGACCAACACCACCTCTGCTGCAGCTGAGTTCTGGGAGTGAGTCTAACTTCTTCATCTTCTAATGAGCCATAATTAAATGAAAAATACTGTAACACTATTTCACTTTTGATGCATTAATACCATGTTTTTCATTCTATGTTTTAATGCTACCTTTCAATTTGATTGGCTAAAAATCATAGTGTTAAATGTTCTCATGCAACTTTGCAAAACACAATGACAGCTTTGACTTAATTTGTTAAAGAAAACAAAGAATAGCTACAATAATTGAAAAAAAAGAGGTTATGTTAGAAATGTCTTAACTTTTGCAAAATTTGCCAACAGCTAGTGTGGATCAATGTAATGTCAAATTATCAGTGAGTAAACTCAGTGATGATCTACATATCCTATCCTTCCATGTCTCCGTTCAGCACTTAGTGTCACATCATATGTATGTACCTCTTAAATGTCCCCTCTCCTCAGACGGAGGGTGCTGGGCATGTCTGGAGGCATTGAGGAGCTGGGCAGTGTGAGATGGGATCTGGCCTTGTGTCTTCTCACCTGCTGGGTTTTCTGCTACTTCAGTATCTGGAAAGGTGTCAGATCTTCTGGAAAGGTACTGTAAGTAAAAACATGTTAAATATCTATGTATTTGTGGTGCATATAATCATCAGTAACCTTTAACAATTTTCTTTTCATTTAAGGTGGCGTATTTCACAGCCACGTTCCCCTACGTGATGCTCCTGGTGCTGCTCATCAGAGGCTTGACTCTCCCTGGAGCTTGGGAGGGGATCTACTACTACCTGTATCCAGACCTGAACCGCCTGGCTAACCTTGAGGTGACCTGTTTAATTGATCCCAACTTCAGAATTACTTAGGTATCATGAAATTATCATTATTTCTGAAGGGTTTATAATGCTTCAACTGAACTAAGTCATATGGTTTGTCACCCAACCACATCTAAAGGCCAAAGTATTTCTACCTGTTCTGAATGGCCACACAACAAGCAAAAGCCTGCAGTTATACCCTCATCATGGCTGCATCACACTGACTCTCATCAAGAACTCTGTGTGTGTGTGTGTGATGTGTCAACATGGTGAATGATATAAACGGATAAGGGCGCACACTTTCAGACACGAGAGAGTGTGTCCTCAGAGAGGAGATTGTGTCTCTAATGGTCTTTGTATCATTCATTATGTTGAGACAACACAGACACACAAAAGAGACGAAGCTGTCTGCAAGTTTCATGTCGTTGCACTGTGCACTGTTCACATGAAAAGTGACTGAGGTATATGTGGGAAGAATGAGGAAAAAAAGAGCTTGAGACAGAAGCTGAAACCCTGACGTCACTTTGGTAACATCCTCCTCCTGAGTCCTCCTGAGTCGGGCCCCGATTCATCAAGCATCTCTGAATTACTGTTAGGAATCACACTAAACGTTAAAATACAACACCTATTTCAGTATATAATACACTTTTTCTTACATTACAGGTCTGGATAGAAGCAGGATCTCAACTATGTTTCTCCTACAGCCTGACTTCAGGGACTCTAAATGTCATTGCCAGCCATAATCATTACAACAACAACTGTTATAAGTATGTATATGTCCGATATCACCAGAACTTTAATATCATACTGTGTTGATTTTAGAAGAAGATTTTGTCAGATTACAGAATAATTTAAATAATAATAATATATTACAAGACATTTACTTTGCAAGTGTTCATAGGAATGTCCTCTTTTTGACAAGGGTCTATTGTCTCTCTGTGGCCTCTAGGGACTGCTTCTGGCTCTGTCTGCTGAACAGTGGGACCAGTTTTGTTGCTGGATTTGTCGTCTTCTCTGTACTTGGATTCATGGCTCAGAAACAGGGCGTTACTGTCGACACTGTGGTCGAGTCAGGTACAGTATATATTCAAGATTTCATTAAATGCAATGATTAAGATCTTAATAAATGATCCAAAGTTGAATACAATGTTCTAACATGAATAGGTATATACTGTAGGTCATCAGCATCACGTCTCTCCTGGTTCACTTCACAGGTCCAGGTTTGGCCTTCATTGCTTACCCTCAGGCAACAGCTATGATGCCTTTTCCACAGTTCTGGAGTGTCTGCTTCTTCCTGATGCTCATCCTGCTGACTGTTGACACACATGTAATAACATTTGTCACATTACCTATTGACAAATAAAAAATGTGTTTCAGACATGAATAAAATTAATTTTATTTTGTCCCCAGTTTGTGATTGTGGAGAGTTTTATCACCACAGTGACAGATTTGTTTCCAACGTTGTTCCGTGCACCAGTGAGGCACGAGATCTGTGTCCTCATCATCTGTGTATCCAGCTTCCTCCTACATCTTACCTTGGTTACGGAGGTGAACAAACATATTTTCATGAAACTTTCTTTATAAAACATTTAAAATTATAAAAATATTTCATTTTAAAAATGAAATCTACATTATGCTTTTTTCAAATCTTGTCTCTTCCTGCTTTAGGGAGGAATTTACGTGTTCCAACTCATCGACTTCTATGGTTGTACCAGAGTCTGTCACTACTTTATGGCTACTTGTGAATGCGTGGCTGTGGGCTGGATCTTTGGTGAGTCAGATTAGTTTTTACTTAAAATATAAATATTACAATATTACAATTTAAATACTGACTAAATGGACAATTTGGACTTCCATCAGGTGCTGACCGCTTTAATAACATCATTGAGGACATGACAGGACAAAGACCGTCAGTTTACTTCAAACTATGCTGGAAATACTTCATTCCTCTGCTGTCACTGGTGAGTCAGAAACGTTTCTTTGTGGCTACCAATGATTTTACATTCTTTCATTAACTATAGCCATTCAATTTCAGTGAGATTTGTCAAACCATTAAAGATGAATTTTGTACCGCTGAATTTGCTGGATTATTTTGTGTCAATTTGACATTTTCTCTTTACTTTCATAGCATCAGCAGATATTGACATCTAACACCAGCACAAATGATCCAACAGGATGCGTCACCATAACATTGTGCTCATGTATCACAAAAACTGTCTCCTCACCTTCACAGATTTCCCTTATCCTGTACCTGGTTGATTACAAACACCTCCGGATTAATGACTGGTACATTTACCCTGACTGGGCGTACGCACTAGGATGGACCATGACACTCTCCTCTGTTCTCATGGTGCCACTGTGGGCAGCTGGACAGATGTGTTCAACAGCAGGAACCATCAGACAGGTCAGAGTTCATAGAAGATGTTTCTGCAACTCTGGATGCCTCAAAAAGAGCTCAATGTTTTTTATCTGATTAATGATTTCATCTTATATTCTATGGCCACCCATCAATGGGTGCTCTGCAATATCACTCAACACCACAGTTTCACTTTTCAAATAGTGTGATAAGAAGTATAGTGTAGCTTTTACACCGTGTTGGATGAGATTGAAGCCCATGCAGTCATACTGGGTAGTTGGGTATGGTGGACTGTATGATACATCATCCAAATCCTTTGGTGTGGACTGAGGGGGATGGCTGTCATACACTTTTTAGCTCTGGGGGTTAAGATTTCTATATAATTATTAAAGTAGTGTGTAAACTTACTCATTTTGTTTGCTCCTGTGTTCCAGCGTTTGTCTGTCCTTTGTCGTCCTGTTGAAGATCCAGCCTGGCAGAGGAGAGAAATGGGAGAGGAGGGAACAACTGTTGAACTGAGGACGTCTGCAGTGACAACTTAGTGTGACCTGTAAAGTCACAATAACTAGACATTTCAGCTATCATACTGTATATATGCTTGTTGTAATCAATGTAGCTTTGTATGATAAATAATAGTAATAATGAAAAAACAAGATGTATAGATCAATAAAAATAATCATTGGCTGCATGGTGAGGCTACCCTTCTTTTCAAATCGACACTGAAGTCTGGGTCTTATATGTTTTCAAGTATGGATTGAAGCACTGAATTATTCATATAGAGTTAACATTGGTCTGATACAAGGCTTGGATTAGTTACACTGGCCCATGATGGTGAAAGCTTAGTTAAAGGCATACTATGCAGGATTTGTCAGTTGCTGAGAGAGCAGCGGTGGTTAAGCAGGCTAGAGAGTGAATGAAGAGAGAGAGCGGCGTTAGCGAGAACAAAAAAGTTAATCAGAGAAATAAAATGATATTTTCTGGTTATTTTTACCGCGATTACATTCTAAAGCACAAATAAACACAGCCACAGCTCCACACAGTCCTGCCGGTTGGTGCCACATTGCCGGATTTTGTGGGAATGGAGCCGAAGCGCATGTTTCATCCTGTCCGCTGTGGCCTCTGTATTCTGCGTGTGTGTGTGTCTCACCCCCGCCATCGGTCAAACAGACACACAGACCTGTCAGCACATTTTTAAAATTAGTTTCTACTATCCTATATTTAAAACATCAGCCAATCAAGATAGATAAACATTTGATTTTGGTATATGCCTTCATTTGGCTGGATGCAAAAAATGTCATGCAGTCGCTGTGTGTATGGGGTTAATCTTCAATGAATGAATGACTTCATTTCGAACATAAAAATAAAAAAAACACAAATATAAAATAATAACAAACAAAACAAGAGTAACAGTGTCCAAAAAAGCGTAGGTAGAAGTACAACTTAGATTTCCCTACCCCTTTCTCACTTCTCCTCTATTAACTCATATATCATAGAATGATAATATAATATACTATATAAACTATCCCAAATGTATTTACCTCCCAAATTAAATATATGAACAGCATCCCAAGTTTATTTACAACCCACAGATTCATCCGGAGTTAAAAAAATGTATATAAACCAACCCTTAAAACAACTCTTCCTCATCTATATACCTCCCAAAAATATCGCTTTGTATAGCTTTTTAAATTGATTTATATTTGTGCTCCGCTTCAACCCATCACCCAACCCATTCCACAAATCCACCCCACAGACTGAAATACACATCTTGGGGTTCATGTAAAGGTAAAGAGGGTTTACCTGAAGCTGAGGTAGTTACTTCTACCAGGTTCTTACCTCAGCTTCATATTAGAGACTGAAGGTAAACGGCTCATTGAGTGACAGAAAACGACAGCTAGTTCCTTTCTGGGATAAGTGCGGTGGAGGAGGATGGCAACAAACACACTGCCTCGAAAATGACAAGTTGTTCATGTGGCTTTAATAAA
Organism: Sebastes umbrosus; assembly: GCF_015220745.1. NCBI lineage: Eukaryota > Metazoa > Chordata > Actinopteri > Perciformes > Sebastidae > Sebastes > Sebastes umbrosus. The sequence continues at coordinate 5,002,968 of NC_051280.1, read as the reverse complement.
TGTATCAAATATCGGCAAAAATCAGACAGAAAAATAGACATAGAACTGATGTAGCAGCGAGCCTGATCACAGGACTTTTACTGGTAGTCTTCATTTCACTAAAAACAGTCAAGTCCAAAGTCTTCATGGCATGTGTCCAAAACCACAAAGGCACATAATAATTCAATAACTCACATATTGTGTTAAAAAGTGTCAAAAGTGCAAGTCCATTTATCCGTCCATGCACAAGGAGTGATACTGCTGGTCACTACCATTAACCCTTGTGTATTCCAACTCTTTCTAACATCATATTTGTATTTTTAGATTGTGTATTTACGTATGTAAATTAATTATCTATGTGCACTTCTGTTTACAACCTTGCTTGCCTCAAATTGCTCCTCGAGGGACGAATAAAGTATTTTGAATTGAATCTACAAAATGATGTCATTTCAAAATGGAAACACCGACAGAGTAACACTGCAGTAGAAGTAGTTACCGGTTACCACACATTCCACTCAGGTTCAGAAAGACTACAAGAGTATGATGATGATAACATTACTCACTTGCTGCTTGACTCCCAAAGAAGTTCATCATAGGATTGGCCTTTGCGGCTGCTTTGCTTTTGGGGGCATCGACCTAAAACACCAAACACAGCCATAAAAAACTACATCAACCACTCTGCTACTGTAGTTTATTTCTTTGGAAACAACAGTTAATCACAGAAAAGACTACAAAGTCCTACCACAGGTGCATCCTCCTTCTGCTCCGACTTAACGTCCTTGCCACTATCCTGGTTCTTAGGAGCAGTCTTGATTGCAAACCTTCCCATGATGCCTTTCTGTGGCTTGGTGGAAGGTTTTGAAGCCAGATTAGCATCTCCGTTCACGCCAGGTCTTTTGTTTTCAGGCTCTGGTGTAGGAGCTCGCTGGATTTCTCTCGTCTGCTGCAGCTCCAGAGAAGAAATGGGCACTGCACTGGCACAGCGGATCGCACTGTATCTGCAAACAGAGTGGAGGGAACTATTCAACACTTTCCTGAAGACTGACATACCTACAGTTTAACATTTCTCTTTTTTTTAACTCATAAACTGCTGCTTGGCTCCTTTATTCACTCACTATACTAACCTGAGCTCCAGTTGGTAATGTACAAAAGTACAAACTGGATGGAAGAAGCGGGTGTTCGAGAGGGTACCTGAACATTTTGACTTTTTTTTTTCTGTTGTTATAGGGACCATCAATTCCAATCATTGCTTCTAACATCTACAGAATCTCTGCAGTTTGCTTGTAATTTGAAGTTAAATAGCTATCCCTCACCTGTGTAAAGACTCTGATTACTTTCCACTTTAAAGGACACAAAAATATGATCAACGTACCTGCCAACATACAGTACCAGTTCTTCAGTGTAGCGTGTAACAGCTTTATATTTAATTAATTAATTTCACTTGTAAAAAGAAAGGGGGCACCACCTCTTTTTATAGAAAAATAGAGGAAACTAATTCAACAATTTAGAAATACATTTATCAGTCTTGCAGTATTAAATACAGCTCTGAAAACATTGATCTTAATGATAAAGTGAAAATGTATTTAAAATTAAAGGTGATAAATGAATAAATGAGATGATTAATACATATGAATGACAAAACCAGTAAATGAGTGAAATGGAGTTCAATGATATGACAGATGTTTAAGGAAAATAGTGAGGAGAGAGATGATTTTGATGCTGCGCATACAGTATAGGACATTTTGGGATCTGGGAAACATATTTACACACGTCCCAACTGCTCCTCTTTAAAACATCCTCATCCAGTGTGAGGAAAGCTGCTAAGTACTGAATGTTGTCAGTGAATACTTGATCAGATTCTTGGCCTTGTTTGGTTACTCTTTGATTATCTTTTTCTTGATTTTAATTAGAATTTGGAAAAATTTAGACTACATTTTGCAAAATGATTGTACAGCTGCTTTGTATTTGAAATCAAACACTGATGTTGAACCCTGAAAAACAACCCGACCATGGGACTTTGTTGTCACCTGCTAAAAAGCTCATAGGTCACGTTGTAAGGAGTAAACCATCCCCATCACAACTGAGCGAGAAGACCTGCTGAGGAAGGCCAGAAGATTTCTTAAGCTAAACTGATGCTCTTAAGAAGGTTGCACCATTTTGTTAAATACATTCGTAAAAGTGTTTTAGCCCTCAATGTCAGGTATCTGTACTCAGGACACCACTGTCAAAAATATCAATATGAAGCTCTTGATAGACTTAGCTAACATAGGCCTACTAGTTATAGGATGATGCAGAGATTGTAATTCCAATTACCTAGTATAAACAGGAATATGTTCATCAACCAAAGACAGGAATTAAATCTTTGGCTTGTCCCCATTTCTGCATAGTTTTATGCCAATAGCCTAAAGAGGAGGAGTATCACACACTTAGCTGTGTTGAGACTCAGTGTCACTAACTGGCTCAGTGAATGTGACAAAAAGAGAGTCCACACAAAGTTAAACTTTAAAACCAAACAAAACCTATTAAACTGAGGTTAACTCAAATGAACAATGGAGTGTGTCGTTAATTAGTGTCAGCAAATGAAAGTAGTGTGTGGCATATGTGCTGTGGAATCGTTGAAGGTGCAGAACCAAAAGAAGGTGATGCAGGGTGGATGTGGCTGGAGAAAGGGAGACAGAGGCTGTATTCGAAACCGCATACTATACTAGTAGTACGTACTGATTTGGCCAACATGTAGTATGTAGTATGCAAACAAAAGCAAAATCTACAATATGCCAAAAATACCCGGATGTCGTACTGATTCGGAAAAAATCTCCAGTATGCATCTGACCAGTCTACCTCGCCTACTGTATCCCACAATGCAAAGCGCTGGACCGCTACAGGCTACGTTACAACAACAGCAGCCAAAAACGGCTTGTTTTTTTAACATTTTTTGTAGCTATTTCATCACTAAATTCACTTCTGAAAAATTTTAAGGGGAGAAATCAACTGTATAGATTTAGAACATTGACAGTTTTATGATATTAGATGGCGAATCGAACATTTGCTCCACCGTTGTCAGAGTTTTGAAGCTCCACAAACTGCCGTCACAGCTAGCTAGCGCCTGCCGGGGTCGCCACCTCTCCAGCCGGGTAGTCACGCTCACAGACCGCTATGAGCTGCTGGAGCTCTCTAGAGACCGGTCTGTAGACAAGAGACTTTTATTACCTCTGCCAAGGCCAAAGGCCTAGGAAGGAGGTTATGTTTTCACTGGCGTTGGTTTGTTGGTTTGTTGGTTGGTTTGTCCGTTAGCAGGATTACTTCATAAGTCTGTGATGGATTTGAATTACATTTTTTGGAGGAGTGGGGTGTGGCACAATGAACAATCCCTTAGATTTTGGTGGCGATCCGGATCATGATCCGGCTTTGGGAATTTTTTTTACTAACTCCGCTCAGCCTGTGCATTAACACCACAGGCTACCACAGGGGGGCAGCGACGTACATGAAACCTGCCGTGGCGGAGGTCTGCACTCTCCGAGTGCACTTTCATTTTCCTTGTTGATGGATAGTTTGTTTAAATATCACAACACACATGTCCATTATAAATTAACAGTAACCTGTGTTTATCTGACTTTTTGGAGTTGAAAAGCTCCACAATAGCTCACTAGAGAGCCGGCCAGTGACGCTCACAGAGCGGCTACAGAGCAGCAGAGCAGCAGAGCAGCAGGAAGAGGAAAGAGAAGAGGAGAGGGAAAGAGCAGCCTCTGACGGAGCAGAGAGATTCCTGCTGAGACAACATGACCCTTTTTAACATTCCTCTAATATCTGGAGGGAGATCAGTCCACTGTTTAGTTGCTGGAACTGAAAAAGCTGTTTGAGTAACGTAAATTTTGTCGAGGATTTGTTTTATATTTCCCGTCTCCCCTCGTTGATGATCCTGTTTGTCTCACTCACTACTGTATGAGCTGTTAGAATAGATAGAATAGAAACCTGCAGTATCTTATAAAGTAAACAAACATAACATAAACAACTAAATCAAAGTTGTATTTTTCGACAATATTGTAATAGTGATATGAGCTTGTTTTTTTGTCCAGTGCTTTAAGAGCTGGTTTAAAGGCTAAAGCCTCGTCTACCATTCTGCAAATACATCACTTTTACCGTTTCAAACTACATACTACTGAGGAACGCAGTATGCAGTATACAGTACATACTGCGTTCCTCAGTAGTATGTAGTAGGCAGTTTCGAATACAGCCAGAGTTTTAACACATGGGGCAGCTTTTAAAGCCTGGAAGGCCCAGGTGAGCTTAATCAAGCTGATGAGCCTCCCTTGTCAGCCAACTGCCTGCTCAGGTTGGCCAGCCTCCGTGACAATGCGAGGGGAGTCAACAGCCATTTAGAGGTCACCTGTTAACAGAGAACACATGGATTTAATCCAATTAGGAAAAGACAGTAAAAGAAGCAAAGATCAGTTTGCAGTACTTCTGAATTACAACTGAAACACACAACGGATGAAGTCCTTGGTCTTGAGATGAACAGACAAAGAAGAAAAACATCCTGACAGCCGAAACACATAAACTAGAACATGTAAATCTGTCCCTAAAGACAAGTTTTGAATAGCAAAGTTAATTCTGAATAACATTTTGTGACAGTAGTAGACAGTAGTTTCAAAGTACTTTCAGATGTATGAACGGGTGATGAGAATAAAGTTCTCATGACAGCTTCGGAAACAGGTTGCATTACTTAACAAGTATGCAAACTATAACAAGCTTATGATGTGCCGGCACTGGTTATCAATCAATAGGAATTTGAACAAAATATCACACATGTATGTCAACACTGAGGAAAATAAGCATCAGGAAAAGCAGACAGTCCAGACGTGGTAAAGGTATCATAGCTGATGACGTTCAGAGTTAATGCTCGACCTTGCATGTTGCAACACATTCTCACTCCCAACTCGTCAAATACCGCCACTTGGTCAGTGCCCCTCGGCATCGGAGACCGACACATGGGGTACCCCTCTTGCGTTACTTTTGGACGGACCAGGGACGGCGTGTCACAATACGCTCGTTAAATGCAGTGTCCTTTAAAAATAAACTTCCATTTTCACGGGAAGTTAGGTTTTAGCATCACAAACACTAAGGTAGGGTTAGGAAACGGTCGTGGCTGATGTTAACTTCACTGACTAACGACTCACGTGACTGACGATACCGATGAGTCACACGATTAAAGCATGACATGACAAAATAATTCAACTTTACTTTTAGTTTCACACGGGACACAAACACCAGTCTCCTGGTTGAAAGCAAGCCCCCAGGAAGAGCGCCAGTCATGGATCCCATTTTCGTAGTGGCCAAACGGCGGTACTACACTTCCATGTCCGTCACATGATAACATTGGGCCCAAAAATACTTTTTCCCATAGACTTACATTGGGAAAGAGACGTCTGTAACTCAGCGGATAATGGTTTTTGAGGTCAATCAACTTCTAGTATGAACACTTGAATAGCCTGTATTTAAAGGGACTGTTTGTAAGAATCAGAATTGCTTGTTAACAGCGACATCTGTAGCTGTTAAGTCAACAAAAGTCAGCGTCCTGTTGCTCGCGCTCGCGCTTGTGCTCGCTCTACATAGACATGAACTGCTTCAGCCTCCCGACCGCGGCCGGAGGGAACAGGGGAGACACCGGAGTTTTGGTCGGAGACGATAACGTTTCTCTCTGCGGAGCCCCGTCACTTCACAAGACACGGGAAACCTCTGTTGGTCTGGAGGAGCTCCAGCAGTTATTTCTGCACAAAAGTCCACTGTACATTCACTAGATATTCTCAGAGCTAAACTAACTCTTCTGCAGTGTGGAGTGTGCGTGCATGCACATGAGAGTGGAGCGAAATAGTGAGAATGAGCGCTATGTGTGAGTGAAGGCAGGCAGAGGAGCAGAGTACAGCAGAGACTCCGGTCCTGGAGACCAAAGCTACGGTCTCCCCCGCGTCCTCCGACCGCGGCCAACACTGTTTAACAGACGGGCTTCACTAGATACAACCAAGAGGTTTTGGTGCTTCCGTGTAGTTTGTGTTGGAGTCTGAGTCTGAACAGCGTAGTTAAACGCGAGCGCGCATGGGACACCGACCCGCAATGATTTATACATGTAAGAAGTTACAAACAGTCCCTTTAAATCATCAGGTCCTAAAAGTTGTAAAATGCACTAATAGCTGAATCCAGAATTATTTCCCTTCCCCCGTTCATGTGAATGAGACCCAGACCGTGAAGACAGCGCAAGCCGTGACAAAAGCGTGACGTTGGGACCCTGTGATCGAGCCATGTGACCGAGCGGACGCTCCTGCGCATGTTCCATGGGCCCAATGGATGCGGAAGATCGCCGGAAGATCCGAGTACTTTTCCAGGCGGAAGTCCAGCCATTTTGCCTTCATGTGCCACTGAGCAACTTTCATAGGAATGAACGGGGCCCCACCTCCAACGCTATATCCAGTTCTCTTAATACATCCATGGTTGAAAGTCTTGTTTTTTGACCCAACTACCACCAGCCCCCGCCCACCCTGAAAGGATATTAATACTACGTTGCGCGTTCTGACTAATGTTGGAATAACGCCGCAGGTGGGTTTACATTGAAATTAGTTGAAAGCTCGGTTCATCACATACTGTTGCTAAAGGGCGCCTCCGTGCGTCGGTTTCTGATGCCGAGGTTCACTTACCAGAAAGGCGAGATTTGATGAGTTGGAAGTGAGCACCGGTTGCATTGGCAAAATAATCCCACCTCAAGGTCCGTGTAGTAGCTGTTCAGGAGCTTTCAATCGTATCACATGATCTTCATCAGCAGACGGAGTTTGCCCAGTTCTCATAGAATTGAAGATGTTCAAATTGACATTGTTTTGTAGCGTGAAGAGCACTTTAACGACTTCCCTTCCATGTTGGTTTAAAAGTAGAGGTTTAAATTTCACTCTTGACCTTTGCAAAAAATACATAAAGTATCTTTAGAGCAGAAGCCATCACAACACAACATCTGCAACATTCTGGCATCACAGCACACTGTAATCCTTACATACTGTATATCATATATATTTTTATATTCTGATTGTTGGAGAAAATGTAGTCAGCCTGGGAAACGCTTGGAGATATTCCTACATTTGAGGCAGGAATGGTGGAGGTGAATTATACATATTCATGAAGGAATAACATTTGCTCTTGCAAAATAAACAGGAAGCACCCTCGGGGCTGGTTTTGTATTTAAAGAAAATTGATTGGTTGAGATCAGGAAATAGTCAAATTAGGAAAAGAACTGATGAGTCATGACTGAATAACATTTGCTCTTGCAAAATAAACAGGAAACACCCTCGGAGCTGATTTTGTATTTAAGGAAAATTGATTGATTGAGATCAGGATATAGGCTAATTAGGAAAAGACACATAAAATCAGCAAAGATCTTGTAATCATAAACAAAGGATTTAGGAATGATATGAGAAACACACCATGGAAATCTCCCCTGATCTTCAGATGAACAAAGCCAGAAGGAAAAGGGAAAATCAGAGAAGAGCTGGAGACAGAGGACAGTGGGCCAGTAAAAGAGAATATATTCTGGTTGTTGCAGGAAATGTGGTCGGCCTGGGCAACGTGTGGAGATTTCCTTACCTCTGCTACAAGAATGGTGGAGGTGAATCATACAAATTCTGAACTTAGTAAAGAGCTGATTACACAGAATTACACTGAAAACTTGTAATTTCTATGGGCATACATGCATATATCTCTATTTACATACATAGGTGCCTTTCTGGTGCCATATGGTCTGTTAGCTGTGGTGTGTGGGATACCTCTATTCCTATTGGAGACTTCAACTGGTCAGTTTACCCAGGAAGGATTCATCACCTGTTGGAGGAAATTGTGTCCACTGGCACAAGGTGAGTAGAACTAAAATGTAAAATTGAGGAGAAAAAGCCTAGATCACACATTGTATTATTAGAATTACCTCCATGAGTTTGAACATTTTAAACCATGTGTTTTATTCTATTCTCAGGAATTGGATATGGACTTTTCATGATGAAACTTTACGACTTCTGCTACATTTTAGTCCAAGTCTGGGCTCTCTTCTACCTGGTGTTCTCATTCAGCTCCCAGCTGCCCTGGGCCACCTGTGACAACACCTGGAATACAGGTAAGACTAGACAAGATTTTACTCCAAATGAATTCTGCAAACAAGACTTTTTACCCCCAATATCTTCAGTGGGATCTGTACAAGAGTGTTTAGAGAGTCATTATTATAACTGCATGTAAAACTGTGTGTAATGTTGTGTGTAAATACATCATATGGTTGATACTTGCCAATCGGAAAATGTTCCCTCTGACAGGTTAAATGTGTGTCTAGATATCACGATGTATTGTAGATGACGGTCTATCAAGCCACTATCATTGTAGTATTATGTTGTATGGTAGTCATCCCTCTCACTTTATCATTATGAAATGTTTGTTTGTTCCCAAACTCAGCCAACTGTCTTGGTCTTCAGACATTTAATTCATCTAATGTGACTGCAAATCAGACCAACACCACCTCAGCTGCAACGGAGTTCTGGGAGTGAGTCTTTTTCTTCTAAAATGAGCCACAATGAAATATAAATTACTATGTCACTAATATGCATTGGTTTGATTTATGTTGCACCAGTTAAAATGTTGTAATATATTTCCTGCTAGATCCAAATTTCAGTATCAAAAATGTATGACAACATGCTTAGATCTGTTGCCCCATGGACATCATTATTAACAGAATTAGGTTCATCTAGATCTTGTTTAGCTAATAAAGTCTGTTGTATACACAAGATATCTCCAGGAGCTTGTCAATAACAATGCATCACGCTTTGTCTCCAGCGCTCTGTCCTGAGCTCAAACCACACGTTTTATATGACACAACTCTAATAGTCATGAATCACAATCATATCTACATTGCAGCAGATGACGCAGCCTCAGGCACACGCACATTCCTTGCAACAATAAGTGTTTCTACATCCACTGGCCCTGTGGCAGCCTTGGGTGTACGCGCCTCAATGATTCAATATCAATGCAGATTACTTTTTTGGACAGTATAGACCGTTTCATTGCCATTCTGTTGCTACAGCAACAGCATTGGTCCAAGATGACTTCCTGGAAGCTACTGCATTAACAAACATTGCAACAGGAAATACAAATGGGCCCATTTAAAATGTTTTTGTCAAGTTTGAAAAGGTCTAAGGACCCAAGCTGCTGCCGTTTCAATTCCATTAAAACGGTCTATGGATGCAGACAGGAAACGAAGAAAAGGTTCCTGGCTGAGATTGGATGGCCCATTTTTTTTCTCTTTTAATTTTAATTTAGTTCACAATGATGTTTTCTCTTTTTTACTGAGAGAATTACTGGACTCAGAGTAAAATCTGAAATTATGATGGATTTGTTTGTTAACATTTGCCAAATGTCCCCTCTTGTCAGACGGCGGGTGCTGGGCATGTCTGGAGGCATTGAGGAGCTGGGCAGTGTGAGATGGGAGCTGGCCTTGTGCCTTCTGGCCAGCTGGGTGTTCTGCTACTTCAGCATTTGGAAAGGTGTCAGATCTTCTGGAAAGGTCCGTGGAAATATTTTATTTTGCACAGCAAGAAGACCCTATAACCAGTGCTTATCACTAAAAACTTTACACTATTGATGTAAGTCTTCTACTTATATTCTATACAAATATATGAACCTGAAAATGAGCACTATAAGTCCCCTTTAAAGAGGAGCACAATTAAAAACAGCTCTACATTTTGTGGATTATTCCATTTTTAGGTGCTTTTATGTGTTTGATTTGGGCCATTAGTACAGAAATGTGCATTCATCATTAGTCTAATTAGCTGTCCATTAGATCTCAACAGCTATTTTGGTAAATATATAAAAATGGAGGGTTCATATGCAATGGGAGGACAGTGCATGTGAAGGTGCTTTGAGCTAAATGCTAACGTCAACAAGCTAACATGTTCACAATTACAATGTTAACATGCTGATGTTAAACAGATATACTGGTTACCATGTTCACATCTTAGCGTAGCTGATTAGCACTGAACAGAAAGTGCTGTATCGCTGAGGCTGATGGGAATGGCGTTGTAGTTTTGCAGTGATTTGCTCATAAACCAAAGTATTGGACGAATAAAACTTTTGATCTGATGATGGCGCTAGATGAAAAGTCATGATCATCAAAGCGATTACAATTCATCCTGAGGGGGACATGAATATGGGTACCAAATTTCAACAAATGTCACCCAAAAACACAAATGTGAACATCATGGTGGTGCCAGAGGTAACGCCAGGTCATCACCAAAGTCATTAGGAGTTATCTTCTGGGGATCGTGAACATCTGTAAAAAACAAAAAATGTCATGGCAATGCATCCCATAGTTGTTGAGATATTTCAGTCTGGTACAAAGTGATGGAAAGACTAACTGACCAACATCTGAAGGGTCATGAGTTACTATTTTTCCTGTCATTTCAGGTCTGGATAGAGGCAGGATCTCAGATATTCTTCTCCTATAGCCTGACTATAGGGACTCTGAATGTTCTGGGCAGCTATAATCAGTACAACAACAACTGTTACAAGTAAGTACAAATAGATATCACATAACTGTCTGAGGTTAGGGCTTCATATGTTTGTTATTAAACTATTAAAAAATCAAAACAAAAATAACAAGGGTCTATTGTCTGTCTCTCTGTGGCCTCTAGGGACTGTTTCTGGCTCTGTCTGCTGAACAGTGGGACCAGTTTTGTTGCTGGATTTGTCGTCTTCTCTGTACTTGGATTCATGGCTCAGAAACAGGGCGTTAGTGTTGACACCGTAGCTGAGTCAGGTAGAGTAAATCTTTGAGTCCGAATATAAAGATATGTTATATATATTTTGCATGTCAGTATCTCGTTAACGTCCAACACAGGTCCAGGTTTGGCCTTCATTGCTTACCCTCAGGCAACAGCTATGATGCCTTTGCCACAGTTCTGGACTGTCTGCTTCTTCCTGATGCTCATTCTGCTGAGTATCGACACACACGTAAGATTGTTGCACTAACTATTGATTAATTGTAGCTGAAGGCACACTTACAGGTAGCCACAAGAAATCACACTATTTTCTTCTTTCATTTTGTCCCCAGTTTGTGAATGTGGAGTGTTTCATCACCTCAGTGAGCGATCTGTTTCCAAAGCTGTTTCGTGCACCAGTGAGAAACGAGATCTTTGTCCTCATCATCTGTTCGTCCTTCTTCCTCATACACCTGCCCCTAGTCACTGAGGTGAACAAAATGTTGACGTAAAAACATATCTATGAAGCATATTGAAACATAAAATCACACTGATGTTTTGATTGTTTTCCAAAATGATGTCCATTATTCAATTGTCTCTTTCCTTTATAGGGAGGAATTTACATATTCCAGCTTGTTGATTATTACGGTTGTACCAGAGCCTGTCAGGATTTCATGGCTGTGTGTCAGTGCCTGGCTATAGGATGGATTTTTGGTGAGTAAAAGTCACTCACAATATGGGCAAGAAAGGAATACCCTGATGGTCAGACAGTCAAACACGGACTACAGCTTCTGTCTTTCTATTTTTGGTCATCCAGATATTATTTGTTAAAACAAGCAATACGAGCACACAAAGAACTGGGAAAAGCAGAGATATAAAGCACAACTCTGTGTCATCTGCATAACTGTGTGGCATTGTGATGACTGAAATTGTTGCCTAAAAGAGAAATACTCTTATTTTGAAAGGGTTTACAATACCAAACAAAATGATCAATAGCTTTGGTCATCATCTGAATCTGAATGTTTTAATTTGTTGAACAGATCGTCCTCCGGTCTTGATCACATTCTTGTCTTTATCAGTATTTTGCAGTATAATTAAAATACCTTCACATAATGTGAACATGAAATACATTAACATATCTGAACCCCCTTCAGGTGCTGACCAATTTTTTAACAAAATTGAGGACATGACAGGACAGAGACCATCAGTTTATTTCAAACTATGCTGGAAATACATCATTCCTCTGTTGTCACTGGTGAGTCAGAAACATTTTAACACTTTGTTTGTCCCTCCTCACTCGTCAACAATAAGTTCACATACTTTCCTGAACTTGAGCAGTTTCCTCAGAGTACATTTGAATATGTCTTCCAGTGTCTACATGGTTCAGCTGATTTTGGTTAATTTGCTAAAACAACTAAACTCTGATAGCACTCAAGGCTAATTTGATGCCCTAAAGTGATCCAATGAATTTTTAGTTAGTTAATTGTAATGTTCAGTCCACAATAATGCAGTTTTAGAATTTTTAGCTGCATCTAAAGTCTCCATTAAAGGAAAAAATGTCCACCTTGTTATGTGGATGTCCAGTCGGTGTTGATGGTAAATGTAGTCAATTAAAGCAATAAATTCCTCAGTGCATGCTATATTTACTGAGAAAGCAGAGTTCTCCTGCCTGTGGGGAACCTACATTATTGTGTGCGAGCTCCTGATGCCCGGAGGGTTCCCCTTTGACCATATCCTCTTGCATGACAAATGCAGCCACAGCCTCTGACTCTCTCTGCTGCATTTCTTCCGTCGTATATTCTGGTTCAAATAAATACAGCTGAATATCCAAGTCAGGCAAAACAATGTAAAATGTTTCCTCGTCGGGGGGACTACAAATCCAAGTTGAAATAGTGACGTGATGCAAAGAAGAACTACAGGGTGTCATGTCAAATGACGCCACTGGGTGCAGGATGAACACATTTTGCAGCTGCAAACTCGGCTTTCTCTGTTAATATACGCACTGAGGAATGTATTGCTTCAATCGACGACATTTACCATCAACACTGATTGGACATCCACATAAGTGGCAAATGTTCCCTTTGAAGGGACTGTTTGTAACTTTTTACACATATAAATCATTGTGGGTCGGTGTCCCATGCGCGCTCGCGTGTGGCTACGCTGTTCAGACTCCAACACAAACTACACGGAAGCACCAAAACCTTTTGGTTGTATCTAGTGAAGCCCGTCTGTTGAACAGTTATTTATGCATGTCCCTGGACTTTGCTTTGTAATCCTCACCTTCACAGATTTCCTTTATCCTGTACCTGGTTGACTACAAACACCTCAGGATTAATGACTGGTACATTTACCCTGACTGGGCGTACGCACTAGGATGGACCATGACGCTCTCCTCTGTTCTCATGGTGCCATTGTGGGCAGCTGTACAGATGTGTTTGACAGCAGGAACCTTCAAACAGGTCAGTGTTCAGAGAAGAGTTTTAGATCATGTTAGGAAGAACACAGCAGTCGCCACAAAAAAATAAAACCCAACAGTATCCTAAACCTCAGTGCATGATAGTTTGACAATGACCATGGGAATGGAACCAGCCTCTTCTGTAAGGTCTACCACCAGCCTCCAGATGTTAATATACTATGTGTGGTGTATCTGTATTTATCAGAATCAGTCACAACAATGCTCACTTTACTAAACTCATAATGATAACAGTTGTGTGTAAACTCACTCACTTATCGTCTTCTTTCCCGTGTGCCAGCGTTTGTCCGTCCTTTGTCGTCCTGCTGAAGATCCAGCCCGGCAGATGGAAAGTGAAAAAATGAAAGAAGAGGGGACGACAGTGGAACTGAAGACGTTTGCAGCGACAGCTCAATAAGACCTGCAGAGTCCCACTTCAGCTGTCATATGAGCTTGTAGTCATCAATGTCATCACAGAGATTTCAGTGATAATGAGCTCAAATTACTGCTTAAATGATGATTAAAACTAATAAACAATTAAAAAAATAAATAATTTAAGCCATTTATCAATCAAAGATACCAAACACTGTGGATGACCTGAAGTTTGAACTGTTTTATAGAATTGTAAATTGACTATCTTGGGGTTTAGGACCAATGGTCAGACAACACAAGCAATTTGACACTGACATTTTATTGAGTAAGTGATTTACCAAATACAACTAACAAAAAGTGTTAACTGAAATAATCATTAGTTGCATCCCCTCTTCTGACTGTAGTGAGAATCCCCTGCTCTCCAAATCTGCACTGAAGTTTTGAGTGTTCAAATGTGGGTTGAACCTACACAATTAATTATTAAGAGGCTGCCGATACAAGTTTTGGATTAGATCACACTGACCTAGGAGAGTTAATTTGTATTCAAGCACTTTTAATTCAAGTACTCACTTTGATATTCTACATTTTAGGTTTTAGACAAACTGATTCAGAGCCAGTCAGCAGTAAGTGCAACTATTAAAATGATTCAATCATTTGAAAAGGCATGTAGTTGCACCCGTTACATGACATTACAACAAAAAATAAACATCGGTGCTTCCCTTCCTCTGAGAATGTGGTAAATTAATATCAAAGATGCCAATTTGCTGCTTTACTTAAAGCATTATGATTTGTGTAACAGCTAATCAGATTCTTTTACAACAGACTTTCTTCTCAACCTGAAATCCTGTCAACCTCCCACACGTATCCTTTTAACACACATCCTTGTGTCTACTTTGAGGAAACACACGTTTAGTTTCAGTATTTCATGTTTATTTAGTAGGACATCTGGTAATAGTAGGGTGAAGTGGTTGTCATCCTGAATTGGACACGACCATGTCTTTTCATATGTGATTTGCTTTCCTCAATCGTGTGTTTCAGCTTTCAGTTTCACCAAAAGAGCATTACAGACAGTCTGCAGCAGGGCTTTTTGTTCCTCACGCCGTCCTCCATCATTTCTTTTGGAAAAATCCCATGATTGAAGCTTGTTTAGTTCCTTTATTTGCATTTGCAGACGTTTTCTTCTGACTTCTCTTTTCCTCCTGTTTGTTACTGGCTGGTAGTTTTGCAGAGATGGGATCTTTAGGGGCTTGTTTGGGGGCCTGAACGTCGTCTTCTGTTTCAGAGTATGATTCACTCTCATAGCCTTTCTCTGTCACTGTGGGAAAAAATATATAATATATTAAATATATATACTTTGGACTTGACTTGTGTATGTGGTGCTGTATTTAACTCCATTATTTTAGTGAATGTAAATGGGTTCTATGGGTACCCACGAGTCTCCCCTTTACAGACATGCCCACTTTATGATAATCACATGCAGTTTGGGGCAAGTCATAGTCAAGTCAGCACACTGACACACTGACAGCTGTTGTTGCCTGTTGGGCTGCAGTTTGACATGTTATGATTTGAGCATATTGTTTTATGCTAAATGCAGTACCTGTGAGGGTTTCTGGACAATATCTGTCATTGTTTGGTGTTGGTAATTGATTTCTAATACTAAATATATACCAACATTTGCATAATGCAAACAAAATCTCCCTTTAACCTACATTCTGAACAGGTAAAAAATGTGTGATTAACTATGGACAATCGTGCGATTCATTATTCTAATCGATTGACAGCCCTGGTTTTGGACAGTCGGTCAGACAAAGCAAGCAATTTTAAGACATCAGCTTGGGTTTTGAAAATTTTGTTGTGCATATTTCACAACTTTCCTTATGTTTTATAGCCGATTAATCAAGAAAATATTTGGCAGATGAATTGCTAAAAAAAATGTGTTGGTTAAAACTTAATAATAGAAGTAATAATAATAATAATCATTATTATGACAGTGTTATACTGTTGTGTATGTTATAAAGAAACATTCTGCATAAAGTCACGTTTTTTTGGAAAATGAATTACATGTAGTTTATATTTAATAAATGTAATCCAGTCAATGGATGAGTTTTCAATCATCTGTCTGCTTTTCCTACCCATGCATCCTTCATCATCTAAAAAGGTCCGAGATTTCAGCACTCGTCTCCTCTTCCTCGTCTTCATTTCAGAGTTCCCCGCCTGTAGAAATAAAAACATCTCTGTTTAATAAGCTGTTCAGTGTTAAATACTCATCAGTGTCTAATAGCAGGATACATGGACTGTCTCTTCCCCACACTCAGCCAGCCGAGCATTAAATATATGTAGTTATCAATCAGCAGGGTTCATCACTTACATGTGAATGTAAAACAGGCTTGATTTGCTTCTTAGGACTGGGCGACGGTTCTCTTGTTTCCATCGGCTGTGGAGAATCTGGAATGACTGAAGAGGTGAACAAGTATTAGTTTTCTAGAATTTCTCTTTAAAAGGCTTTTGAATTTCCCTGTTTCATAATTCCTTCTTCTTTTACAAGGTCTTGAATATTCTGTCTTTACAATACAAATAAACTAGGCCATATTACTCTGAACTGTAACTAAGGATATTGTATAACACTATAACATTATGACGGACCATAAAACTACATTAAATGTGAACTAATAAATAAAAGATGTTACGTATTCCTTTTCTGTGACCAAACATCAAAAATATTTTTCATGTTATTTGAAGCCTATTAACTTAAATTATTCTTTAAAACTTTTCAAAAACAGAGTGAAGTAAACAGCTCACCATCTTCATCGCTGCTGTCTGGAACGGGCTTCTTAATCCTTCGTCTCTTTTTCTTGTCCATTTTCTCCTCCTCACTGTCAGAATCCTCGAGTCGCTTGGATTTGCTTCAACAAAAAGGAAGACTTCTATTTAAATATATTTATAGCCATATTTCAAAAGCTTTTAAAACGTTGACATTTCTTCTGTAAGTCATTAAATTCAAGAAGAAATGCAAAATTCTGTTTCTTGTCTGTGTTTCTATCTTAAATTTTGATAGGAAATCACACACCTCCTGGAGTCTTTCTTGGTGTCTTTAGGCGGCTCCGCTGCTGCAACAGCAGCAGCTGCTTTCTCTTCAGGCTGTGAACTCTGACGCCGTTGCTCTGCTGAGGACGATGACGGAGCTGCTTCTTCCTGTTTCACAGTTATCTCTGGTTTCTCTGGAGAAAGCGAGAAGTGTTTAAGTTGTGATTAGTCACTGAATTAAAAAAATTAAAATGACTTTCTCCCATCACATTTTTAAAAGATCAGCAGAACTACTATATAGATAGACATTTGATTTGGTTATTTCAATTACAATTGTATCGCTGTCTGTATCGGGTTGATCTTGGGGTTCATGTAAAGATAAAGAGGGTTTACCTGAAGCTGAAGTAGTTACTTCTACCAGAGGCCTGTACTACGAAGTCAGTTCAACATACCCGGGGTATCTTCTCGTTATCTGGCTTCACTTACCCTAACAAACGAGATCTCGCTAAACTGTACTACGAAGCTGGTTATCAACTCGGTAAATCAACCCGGGGTTTCTCAGTCTGGCTGTGAGCGCGTTCACATGAACGGGGAGGTGTTTGCAACATATAACCAATCAGAGACATTGACAAGTCTACTGACAGCAGACAGAGTGGCACATTTAACAAAGAGTAAACTATATTAGCCAAATACAAAGAAGTTAAACACTTAATCCAGACTAAAAGTAACACAGTTGAAGCTGCTAAATGCAGGAAGAACAGCTGGTAAATGAAAAAACTCCCGATATGTGAATGTGTAAATTAACAGGCTTATTAATTTAATGGAATACTCAAAAGTCAGGTATAGTCGTCTAGATATAAATAGCGTTTAAGAGTGTAATAGATTAATTGATTACTCATGTTTTTACCCTACAAGAGGTAAGTCCTTAACATCCTTTCAGCTGCTTCCCCCCTCTCTGACGGTGTGAAACGGACTCAAGAGCAAGTAAAAAAAAAAATATATAAAAATATAAATCAAAGCGGTAAACACCCCCAGCATAAAGTCCGCTGTCTTTCCCATATTCGTCAGTTTAAATGGTGTTGTTTTAAGCCTGGATTATGATTTAAACTTCTTCATATGTGTGTAATATTACCATCAATCACCACACTGAGCTCTGATTGGTCAGTAGGAGGTGCTTTTATACGAGTTGATCTCTTATCTGGAACATAACCCGCTCTGGAGCAGGTTAGCTGTTCAGCATCAGTTACCATGGAGATCTACGCCGTTAAGAAGTAAACCAGCTTCGTAGTACCGAAAACCCAGAATTAACCCTGAAGTTACCTCGATAACCACAAATCCTGCTTCGTAGTACAGACCTCTGGTTCTTACCTCAGCTTCATACTAGAGACTGAAAGTAAACGGCTCATTGAGTGACAGAAAGCGACAGCTGGTTCATTTTCTGGGATAAGTGCGGTGGAGGAGGATGGCAACAAACACACTGCCTCGGAAATGACAAGTTGTTCATGTGGCTTTAATGAATCTCTAAAAATATCTGCAGAAATTAGTCTAAGAAAAGTGTACTGGTGTTGCAAAACAGAAACAAACAGCCTGGGAACAAAAATATTTGGCTAAGTTGCAGCGAGCCTGATCACAGGACTTTACTCAAAACAGTCAAGTCCAAAGTCTTCATGGCATGTGTCCAACACCATAAAGGCACATACCCAATAAGACACATATTGTGTTAAAAAATGTCAAAAGTGCAAGTCCATTTATCCGTCCATGCACAAGGAGTGATACTGCTGGTCACTACCATTAACCCTTGTGTATTCCAACTCTTTCTAACATCATATTTGTATTTTTAGATTGTGTATTTACGTATGTAAATTAATTATCTATGTGCACTTCTGTTTACAACCTTGCTTGCCTCAAATTGCTCCTCGAGGGACGAATAAAGTATTTTGAATTGAATCTACAAAATGATGTCATTTCAAAATGGAAACACCGACAGAGTAACACTGCAGTAGAAGTAGTTACCGGTTACCACACATTCCACTCAGGTTCAGAAAGACTACAAGAGTATGATGATGATAACATTACTCACTTGCTGCTTGACTCCCAAAGAAGTTCATCATAGGATTGGCCTTTGCGGCTGCTTTGCTTTTGGGGGCATCGACCTAAAAACACCAAACACAGCCATAAAAAACGACATCAACCACTCTGCTACTGTAGTTTATTTCTTTGGAAACAACAGTTAATCACAGAAAAGACTACAAAGTCCTACCACAGGTGCATCCTCCTTCTGCTCCGACTTAACGTCTTTGCCACTATCCTGGTTCTTAGGAGCAGTCTTGATCGCAAACATTCCCATGATGCCTTTCTGTGGCTTGGTGGAAGGTTTTGAAGCCAGATTAGTATCTCCGTTCACGCCAGGTTTTTTGTTCTCAGGCTCTGGTGAAGGAGCTCGCTGGATTTCTCTCGTCTGCTGCAGCTCCAGAGAAGACATGGGTACTGCACTGGCACAGCGGATCGCACTGTATCTGCAAACAGAGTGGAGGGAACTATTCAACACTTTCATGAAGACAGACAGTTGTATAGTTAAACTTTTTCAACCCGTAGACTACTGCTGGGCCACTTTATTCACCCTGTAGCTACCACAAGCTCTAGTAGGTATGAAGTGGAAAAAGTGGATATTCCTCCTGATGATCTTAACATTTTGACTGTGAAAACTGTTGTTATAGGGACCAGGGTCGATATTAACGCTTGCCTGCTTGCCCGGGGCACACTAACCCTGTGTTCGGGCAAATGGAATGCCTTATGCAGTTGTCCGATCGGGTAAGTGAAAATAAATGTGATCTTTATTAGGGATGCCCCGATATTCAGTAAAAATATGCGATTGGGCATTAATGCTTTCGTTCCGAGTGCCCAAAGTACGCTCCGCCGCCCCGAGAGTGAGGTGCTCCGAGTAACTGAACGGTAACGTTACATTCCAACAGCGCTCCGACTTTTAGAACGGTCCAGTTTGTGCCAGAGTTGCGCTCTGGCGCTCGGAGTGACTATTAACGAACGCACCCATAGTGTGAAGCTACAATGTGAACAACAACTCCGTGTTGTGATCAATGAGCAGAGCACGCATTTTTAAAACGTCAATATCACAGTCGATCATGTTCATTTAATTGTGGGAATCCAAAATGATGATCGCGATTCATATCCGATTCATTATGCAGCCCTATACTGAGGACTTTATTGCTTCAATTAACTACATTTACCATCAACACTGCCTGGACAACAAAGGTGGACAATTTTCCCCTTTATGCACACACAAAAATATGACCAACGTACCTGCTGCAGTTCTTCAGATTGTCTTTCACGGCATCGTAGTCAACGCTGTAGAGGGGGCCGCTGTCCTTCAGTAAAGCTTTCTGGACACTGTAGACATGGACACTGACTATCAAGCTCATCTTGGATTTGAAATCTGCAAAAGAAAACACCCGAGGTTAGATGCTTCTGCCTCTTCTACAACAGATATCTCACTAAATGTTGAATCTTATAATAACTTGCCAAAAATATGTATTGTTTTAGCTAGCCAACAGTGCTGCACAAATACAGAGTAAACAGTGGTGACATATTAACACACCTTCCAACTGCTCCTCTCTGACAACTGACACCTTGTGACTCTGAAAGGAAGCACAACATCAGCACTCAACAACTAAATAAAAACAAATCTCTGAAACCAGAAGAAAGGTCTGTGTATAGAAATATACAAATCATATCAAAATAAGTCTTGTTGTTAAGTCATTGTGTTTCTCACCGTTTGGCCATTGTCCACAAACTTCCCTGACACGAGGTAGGTGGCATGGAGCGGAGCTGAACTCTCCTTCCTCTTGTGATCCAAATAATGGAAGAGCATTCTGAAAACAAGACACACATGTTAATTGTTGTATTTTTAAAAAGGTTCTCAGTCTCTGACATCAATTATCTTGGTAATGGTAAGTGACATCATCCTGTATTCCAAAATAATTGATATTAATGTATTGATTACTGCATAATCTTCTCTGCACTAATGCTGAGCTCACACTACGAGCAACTCAGCAACAGGCTACAAGGCATTTCCAATGGAAGCCAGTGAAGCTACAAAACTGATGCCCGACACTTGTGGATGCGTGGCGGGCGTGACACGCGCTACAAATCAAAGTTGAGCTTTTCAGCGCTCCAATGACGTAGTGAAGCGTCAACCAATCATGTTTGTGTTTCAGCCCGTTTCGTTCCATCTAAAAAAAAAAAAAGCCCAGTGCTTTTTAATGATGCCTTCAAATGAAACATGGGAAGTCGTGTACACAATATGCTTGTAATAAATTACTTCCATGGCCTCCACCAGTTCTGATAACGTCAACAAACACGTCACAACTCGTGAACTCTGAGTACTCAGAAACTTTCCATTATGAGGTTGTGAATACGACAAGAGGGGGGGAGGCGTTCATATGGACTCTTCTCAACAACACGGTAAACACGCCCCCATCTGAAGGCACCATAACGTCATTACTACGTCAACGAGCGATTGAGCAACACTTCCAACGGCGACTCCCTGTTTTGTTACTTTTGACGCTTGTAGTGTGAACGTAGCGTTAAACTTTCGCAGCACATAAGGTTACATTTCACTTACAACAAGTCAGTGCATACTGTTAGACCCTATGATGGTGTCAGTACACCTGGATGGGAGCTGAACTTTCATCGTTTTCGGGTACCAACTGGACTGCATCTCTAGCGGTATGGAAAGCTGCCATGTATGGAAAATCAGATTCTCTCCTTGTTTACTTATTCTTTTATTATTTTTCTTTCTTGATTTTAATAAGAATTATATTGTGTATCATTTTAGACTATATTTTGCATAGTTATTGTACAACTGCTTTGTGTTTAGACAAAATCAAACACTGATGTTGAACTTGAGAGTTCTTTCTTGACCTTGGAAACAGTTATCACAAAAAATACCATAGGAAATGGTAATCACCTGCCCACAAGCCCATAGGTCAGGTGATAACTAAACCATCGCCATGACAACTGAGCAACTCCATCTGCTGAGGAAGGCCAGGAGATTTTTAATCTAAACTGAAGCTCTTAAGATGGTTGACTCATTTTGTTAAATACATTTGTAAAAGGGTTTAACAGAAAACATGTCACAGTCCTCAATGTGAGTTATCTGTCCTCAGGACTCCACCGTCAAAACTGTCAATAAGGTGCCTTCACTAACACCTACTGCGATGAACAGGAATATCTGATGTTTATCACTCAAAGACTGACTCTGAGAAGAAATGTTTGGCTTGTCCCCATTCCTGTGTGATGCCAGAGTGACACTCACTGTTTGGCTGTGTTCACATGGACTCCCAGAGTGAGGCTCAGCCATTTGTAGGTCACCTGTTGAACAGAAAACACATGACAACAGGTGTGTTTAGGTTCACATGTTGAACAGAAAACACATGACGACAGGTGTGTTTACCTTCACCAGTTGCTTGCCACATGAATGAGGCTATAATGATTGACCATTTCCGTCTACAACTGCTATTCAAACAACGTCAATTAACACTAATTAGCATTTCATTTGTCAGACTAAGTTACCATTAAAGTTAAATTACAGTAACGTTAGCTAGGGGTTCAGAGGGTAGAGCAGGTCGTCCACCAATCGGAAGGTCGGTGGTTCGATCCCCGGCTGCTCCGGGTCACATGTCGATGTGTCCTTGAGCAAGACACTTAACCCCAAATGTCTCCCGAAGGCATAGCCATCGGTGTGTGAATGAGTATTTAGATTAGATCCTGATGGACAAAGTTACCTTAGCAGCCTCTGCCATCAGTGTATGAATGCTGACTCAATAAAGTTACACATGTAACGTTAAGTTAACCTCATGTAGTTTTCAACCTTTGACAAATCTTACAGTGTTCGTCCATTTCAAGAACACAACCGATGGCGGTTAACATGAACTACCAGTGAAGTTAACCAACAGTGACGTTAACCAACAGTGACGTTAACCAGCAGTGACGTTAACCAGCAGTGACGTTAACCAGCAGTGACGTTAACCAGCAGTGACGTTAACCAACAGTGACGTTAACCAACAGTGACGTTAACCAGCAGTGACGTTAACCAGCAGTGACGTTAACCAACAGTGACGTTAACCAGCAGTGACGTTAACCAACAGTGACGTTAACCAACAGTGACGTTAACCAACAGTGACGTTAACCAACAGTGACGTTAACCAGCAGTGACGTTAACCAGCAGTGACGTTAACCAGCAGTGACGTTAACCAGCAGTGACGTTAACCAGCAGTGACGTTAACCAGCAGTGACGTTAACCAGCAGTGACGTTAACCAGCAGTGACGTTAACCAACAGTGACGTTAACCAGCAGTGACGTTAACCAACAGTGACGTTAACCAGCAGTGACGTTAACCAACAGTGACGTTAACCAGCAGTGACGTTAACCAGCAGTGACGTTAACCAACAGTGACGTTAACCAGCAGTGACGTTAACCAACAGTGACGTTAACCAACAGTGACCTCAACCAACAGTGACGTTAACCAACAGTGACGTTAACCAGCAGTGACGTTAACCATCCATTTCAAGAACACAACCGTTGGCGGTTAACATGAACCAGCAGTGACGTTAACCAACAGTGACGTTAACCAGCAGTGACATTAACTGAAACCAGTTTAACGTTTATCAACTATAAAAATGACGTTCTTGTTTAATTTCAGCATTATTTCTAGATCATTCTTGAGCCGAATTAACCACTAGCCCAAAAGAGATGGTAGGTAGTTGACCGCCGAGCCATCACTAATATAATGCATTACCCAGAAGGAGTCAAACCGTAAACAGGCATGTTTTTGAACGGAGTTCAGTTCCTGATCTTACCGGCGGTAACTCGGTTCTACCGTCAGTGAGTCGTCATCATCTCGCCCAGAATAACGTCAAAAACAGAGAACACATCAGGAATAAACGGTGCACTCACTATCTTATCGTGGTCGTTGACATATTCGTCGATGTTATCTAAATAAAGCTCCTCCATTGTGATGAACGTGTTGTTGAACTGATTTAACTGCGCGGGAAGCTAGTTTATTTACTTCCTGTTAAATGTCATGTGACTGCTCCTCTTTCCGGTGAGGTTAGAGGCTGCAGGTCGCCCCCTACAGGCCAACACAGGCCATATCTATATGTTATTACTGTCAACAGATAAATAATTAAAAAAAATAAAAATAAAAATAAATAAAAAACGATTTATTTCTACTTATGTAATGTTTGATAACACTTGCAGTGCCCAACTGTTTAAGGAAATCACAGAGCCTTTTATTAGAAAAAAAAGAAAAAGAAAAATCAAATTACATATTTTGACCCATTTGTAAAGATTTAAGTAGGAGTTATTGAGAATGAGAACAATATAGGCTAGAATAACACCAGCTTTATCCTTTAATGCCTCAAACCCTTTACGAAAAAATAGTACTTCTTGAGACTAAATTGGCCCACTTTTTAGTTTATAAAAGTATTTAAGTGTACTTTAAGTGTAAGAATAGTAAACTTTCAGTACACAACTAGTTTACAAATTACATTTTGTACTGCAACTATACTATGAAGTGAACTATATTACAAGGGAACATATACTGTAGGTATACTGTTAGTTTACATACAGGCTACTTATAGCCCACTTTGTAGTTTATGAAAGTACACTTTAAAGTATCCTCTCAATAAACTACTAGTTTAATAGTTTTTACAGAAAATATACAGTAAGTTTTCTTTAACTTATAGTACATAGCCAATGGTTTATGCATTACATAAAGAGACTGTTATTTGACTTGATGTTTGTGATGAGATTAAAAAAATATATATTTATTTTTTTCTCGCATGGCTCCACAGTGAACAGAGAATGCAAAATGATTTCTATTCTTCTTCTTGATGAATTGAAGTAAATTCAAATCCAAACATACGTTTACAAACTTTATTATTATACTTGGACTTTTCTGTATACTTGTCAGTATAAGCCAAGTACACTTAAGTATATCTCTGATAAGTACATAAAAAGTAAACTGAAAGTATACTCTCTTAATTTAAGACTAAAAGAAGTCTACTTATAGCACACATGAATAGACTTGTTTTTGGTAAGGGACAATACAAATCCTTCTCCTTTTACTAATTTGCTCATGTATTTGAGAACAATATCAAGGTACTTCATTTGATTATGTCCATTTTGGCAGATTTTCTACTTTTCCCTACTAAATATTACAAGGAAATATTGCACTTTTTACTGTATTGCAGATTAAGATTGTAGTAAAGCTCATGCAATGTTGCTGCAGATACAATTGTTCCTACATCCTACAGTTTTAGAGAATTTACCTGTTTTACTCAAAGTGTAGACCCATTAATGTGAAAACAAGAAAAATCCAAAAGTGAAGGTAAAAGAAGTTTTCCACCAGGCCAGGCACAAAGTCTCATCTCCATTTTTGGGGGCGTCAGTTCCTATGTGTAAAACTATACTTCAGTAAATGCTCTCTTTCAGGAACTGCACTTCAGTATATGTCTCTTTATTACTTCATATCTCTGGGCACTTTGCATTACCTGCATGATATAGCAAGATAAGCTGTGGTTCATGAGTTACTGTATGTTGTGTAAAAAAAAAAAAAAAAAAAGCCAGCAAGGAACGAAATTGTATTTTCTGTGGATAAAGAAAGTGTTAATTAACTGGCTGCTCTTTTCCTGATTATAACACCTATAAAAACACTAATGTTTTCTCCCGGGCTTAAGCGACGTGTCATCATGATATCTCAGCTTTCTCACCCCACATACACCCTTTAGTTTTCTTCTCAGCCTGCAATGTTGTGAAGCCATAGGTCTGTATACATGTGACATTTACCCCACATATTTGCTGCTTGTCATTCACAAGATGTCAGCTGAGGGTTTGGAACAGAAGAATAAAGAAGCAGTGAGGAAAACAAAAACATTTTCAAGAAGAAACAAAAAGAACAAACTATATGAAGTGTCAGTTCACAGAAGCTGCTGCACTCATTCAAATACTCATTCAAAGACTTGTAAATCTTTCATGGGACTTTATATTTAACACAATATTTTTCCTCCAGTATTTTTCTGTCAAACGCTTTCATGCAGTTGATTTGTCAAATATTTGAAGTTCACAAGAGTTACAGTGTGACCACAAATCACAAAGTCCCATGTTTGAATGAGTTGACCTTTGTTGCATGTAATTCTCCATCTCTCTCTCTCTCTCTCTCTCTCTCTCTCTCCATTCCCTGAAGGCATTGAAATGCCCCCCAAAAATCGCTTAGATCATGTCACATGACTTTCAGTTGGGGGGTACAACACTTGCCAATAGCTTACAGATGACTGAAGAAATAGAAATCACCAATGGTTTGTGAACCTTGAAAAACTGTACAATAATTTGTGCAATAATTAAACTTTTGCAATACTTTGTCATTAATACTGCATTTATACTGTACATTTCAAGATATATTATATTCTTATTTAATTCTTATTCTTACCATTCTGGCATTTCTATTTAAGACACAATAATAGATCCCACTTTTCAACATTTTGTATTTACTCATAAGCATTTTGTTCTTCTCTGCACTGTGGTTATATGCTATATATTGCTCGTCTTATTACAAATATTTGTACATATTTCATATTTCTTATATTCTCATTTCTTATTTTTAATTGTATTGATTACTTAAATTTCTTTTCATATATTGTCTATATAGAAATATGTACAATATTGTAGCATGATGTACATAATTTACATGTTACACACTCCTTTATCTCTATTTTCTTACATTCCTTTATGTTTATATAAGTGTACAGTATAGTATACAACTGTAACGCAACAGTTTCCTCCCCGGGGATTCTGAAGATCATAAAATGGTTAATGAATAATAACCACTGCTTTTAATTGGTTTCAAATAGAGGAACCAACCGGCCAGGAAATGGGAATAAGTGGTGCACCAGCAGCAGATGGCAGGTATAAAACGGAGAAAAAGAGGCTCCTCTGCAGGCTGCAGGGAAGCCATCAGTTATTACAAACAGTTATTACTGCATCACAACACATTCAATATAAATTTTGAATTTTAATGAGCTGCTGTGACAGAGGTATTCGGGAAGGACAATGTTGATATATTAAACCTTCGGTGACATCATCATCAATTGTAAGTTTTCCAAACAAATCACTGGTCAACATGAGGGCAACTTCCTCCCAGCTCCAGCGCTTGTCATCATTTGTCTGCATCAAGTGGAGCTCATTATGACGGGAAATGAAACTCGTGAAACTGCTCATACATCACTTGTTGGGATAAATCATTTTCAGTAGAGTTTAGAAATATGAATGAGATGATGAGCAGAGGCATAAATATTGATGCATGATTTTCATTTACAAACCAGATTTGATCTGCTGTTGCGTCAATAAAACACAAAGCAACATCGGACTGTTTTTTGTCGAATGTCTGACAACTAAAAGACAAACAAATGATGCTGTGAAGGTCAGAGTCAGGTTCATTATGGGCATTGTGATGTACCAACTCAGGAGTGGAAAATAATAATGGCGACAGGTCTCCAGGGGTCCCCATTAATCCTACCCGTTATTGTAATAACAATAGCAGTGGTGTTTCAGTAGAACCTCACCTTCCATGCAGGAGGCCAAGGTTTGATTACTGGAAAACGCAATAACCTTTTCAACCTCAATCATATCAGAGACGAATAATAACAACTGCCCTTTCAACCGCAACATATCATTGATCGCTCAGTGGTGAAGTTCACACCTTCCATGTGGGGGGTCTGCATGCCATTTCTGACCAAAGCAATAATAAAACCTGTGTTAAATTAAAGCAGAATGAAAAGGTCTGTCCTTAGCGTTGATGGCTCAGTGGCTGATTTCCCACTAGTACAATATAAAAGCTGCAGTGGGTAGAAATGGAGCAAATATGATTAAAAAAAGTTATTTTTATAAAATGGTAACTATATCCTGTCATTAGTGCACAGTGAGACAGGTAATCTGAAAAAAAAAATCATGTTCCTCTGTGTCCTCCGGTGCTCCTAACGGCATCTGCAAGATTTCACAGACTGGAGGAAAACAAGCAGTCAGAGCTGATCTGGAGTCTGCCATCCATCTGCTGTCTATGAGCCGGCTGTCAATCACTCACGAACTCCGACCAAACGGTCAAACTAGGCAGCGCTGATCAAATATGAATCAATATTTTGTTACTGTAATGCCTATTTCTCTCCTCAAATGTTCTCAGAAACATCTTGTACTGTACTGTTTAGCTGGAAAATAGAGTACAGCCAATAGGAACGTTCAATAGAAACGCTCTCTCTGAAATGACCTGTGATTGGTCAAAGTCTCCTGTCACGGGTTAGATGTTCTAAAGCCTGAAGACAGAGCCATGAGGAGGAGCAGAAGTCAAATTTTCTCCCAGAGCACTTGAATTACAATATGCTGAAGGTTATTATGGAATTTTTGCCCAATGATGCCAAAACCTTCTGCCTACTGAAGCTTTAACTACATCTGCAAGCAAAACAAAAGCCCAAACGAGAAGAAAACAGTCTCTAATGAAGCCTGTAAACAAGCACAAGAGGTGCTGTCAATCCCGAGACGACTTGAATTATTTGTGAGCCAAACAATATCCATGCTTGTTAAATAAGCAACAATGTTGTGCTTATTAACCCCCCCCAAAAATCTGAAGAAAAGTAGATGTTCAATAAGATTAATATTTGAGCAGGTGGGACACTGTGGGTACTCTTTTCCAATGTTCGTACTCAGCACAACGCTAAATCACAGGCTGCACATATGATGACTAATTCAGGTGTGTCCTCGCTGTATTTTTGCACTCAGATGATCTTATATAATATTTAGAGAGAAGCAACTCCGAATCTTCACGCCACTGAGAAGCTGCTGAGAAGCTGATCAGCCTGCCAACTTCTAATAGAAATGTCAAACAGAAGGGCAGCGACGTGCAGCAGAGAAGGGAAAAATATTCCCCTAATGGTGACGGGAATTATTGTCTCACCACGAACAGCAAAACTAAAATCAGATGGATCACAGTTGGTTAAGATGAAGGAACAAGGCCAATGTGATCTTCTTGTCTTTCTCCCCGTCTTTCATAGTACAGGAGTCAGATCTGACCGAACCTGTTTTTTCAGCTCATTGTAGGTCAGTACATGATCGGTCTGTCTGAAGCGCAGCAGAGTTAGTTATCACCACGTTAGAAGATGTTTCTCTGAGCTGCTGAGAAGATTAGTGTGTGTATATATATGAATACTGATATATTAAATGTAACACAGATTCAAATATACCCTGGTATAAGTTAGAGATTTGTTAAGATCTAATTGTAATAAATAATTAATAATTTAGATATTTATTTATTTTATTAGAAAGATCAATGTAAAGACATTTCATGTGTAATTTAGATAAAAAGACTGGAGGGTAAAATAAAAGCCCTTTGTCGGGCAGTTGATGAATGTCATAATATTATGGCTGTCATAGTTGATACAATAATAACGCGTAAACGTAAATTAATTTTAACGGCACTACTTTCTTTAACGCATTAACGCTACTTGCCATTTTTAGGTTGTAGCGGGTTCAGTTTTAAAGCCAGAGTGAAGATACTGGTATCATATGAAACTAGAACCTGATGAATCCATCGGTATTAACCATGTCATACTAGCTTGTCACAAAGGAGGCTAAATAATGCTTTCAACTTGTGCTTAAATTTGGCAAAGAAAACTGTCATGGCCATTTTCAAAGGGGTCCCTTGACCTCTGACCTCCAGATCAGTGAATGTGAATGGGTTCTATGGGTACCCACGAGTCTCCCCTTTACAGACATGCCCACTTTATGATAATCACATGCAGTTTTGGGGCAAGTCATAGTGAAGTCAGCACACTGACACACTGACAGCTGTTGTTGCCTGTTGGGCTGCAGTTTGCCATGTTATGATTTGAGCATATTGTTTTATGCTAAATGCAGTACCTGTGAGGGTTTCTGGACAATATCTGGAGTTGTTTTGTGTTGTTAATTGATTTCCAATAATAAATATATACATACATTTGCATAATGCAGCATATTTGCCCTTTCCCATGTTGATAAGCATATTAAATACCTGACAAATCTCCCTTTAAGGTACATTTAGAACAGATAAAAAATGTGCAATTAATTTACGATTAAAAGCGATAAACTATAGACAATCATGAGATTAATCATGATTAAATATTGTATGATCGATTGACAGCCCTATATAATATACATGGATGAACAAGTATACCATGTTTCTGTACTTATGTTAAAATGATCCATGTCCAGTATTACAGATGCTGAGGATTTGCTGCTATACTCTCTCTAACCTCCAGTATTGAAAAATAAAAATTTGATGACAATAAAAAAGTAATTTAGATAAACAGCAAATAAGAAATCTGTCTGGTAATTTTTTTAAATAGCTTCAGGATTGAACATAAATTGAAGTTATTTTTGCTATGAAGCTTATGTGTTTTTATGGAATTTGAAAGGATTTAGATTCGATTAGGAGGTCTGATTTACTGTAAGAAGAGTCAGTGAACTGCTATTGAACCCCAACCCTACTAATGTCACACCAGAGTGTAATTTGAGCACCCCAACGGCCCCTCTGGTTAGCTCAAGTGCCTCCCTGGTTTGACCTAATGGGGCAAAAGTAAACCCAACCCTGCACGCAGAAGAGATGCTACTTCTCACTCTTACTCCTGAGAGACTCTGTGCTCACCGCTGCTTCTGTGGAAACTGTATTTGGTACCCTTATTGCTCATTCTGTACAGGGAATAATGTAGTATCTCCTTCCTGTAAACAACTTCATTCTTGACTGTTTTGCATTTCTGTGCCACTCTGAGATCAACCGGTGTCTGTGTGTTGATGAGAGTCAACTCTACCTGCAGGTGTCACACATGGATACATTCAGACACTGTTGCAATCACAGCAGGAGTGGATCAAGTTTCCACATCACAGATTACCTATAATCACATGTTGTAAAACTGTTGCATTACCTGATATCTGGACTTTAATACTGTCAGATGCTGTTTTATTGTATCACAATTAACTAATCAGAAGCCATTCCCAAAAATGCCAAACAATTGCTGGATTTACTGGTACAAATGCAATAAGTGCTTCACAAGATAAAAGTGAGGCACATGTTAACAGAAGGAAATTGCAGAGAAGAACAGCAGAGAGACACAAATACATCCATCATCCATTATCTGTAACCGCGTATCCCATCCGGGGTCGCGAGGGGGCTGGAGCCTATCCCAGCTGACATCAGGGCGAAGGCGGGGTTCCAGACTATCACAGGGCTGACACATAGAGACAGACAACCACTCACGCCTACGGGACATTTAGAGTCAACAATGAAGCTAACCTGTGGGAGGAAACCTGAGCACCCGGAGAAAACCCACGCTAACACGGGGAGAACATGCAAACTCCACACAGAAGGACCCCAAGCCGGGTTTGAACCTGCGACCCTCTTGCTGTGAGACGACAGTGCTCACCGCTGCACCACCGTGCCGCCCTGCATAAAGACAGTAATGATAAAATAGAAATTATTTAAATTTATAAGAATGCTAAACTGAATTTGAAGGTCTTGAGGTTGCATTCAAATGAACGTGGTGTGGGTGCAATTCTTCAAGCAAGATCAGCAGGAAAGTTGTTCATAGACTTAAGATTGGTCATTTATAGATTCAATAATCAATAGATTAATAAAGAATGAATGAATGATGAAGAATGATTACAATAAGTCTGACCTGAAAAGCACATAGAGCAAGGGATATCTGTCTGTCTGTCTGTCTGTGTTTTATTCAGGACCCAAGTGAGTGGTAACGTGTGCAACCTGGCCAAAAGGTGGCGCTATACCAATACACTTTATTTTTTGGCCTGTAACTTTTGAATCGTAGGCTAAGTCTCAGAAACAAAATTATTTTTTCCATATGTATATCAGCCACTCCCATTTGCACCTATAATATTTTTTTCGCCATTTTGAATTTTGTCCAAATCTGATTATTTGCTACTCCTACAAATTTTGTGCAATCGCCACCAAATTTGATACAGAACACCACTGGACCAAGCTGGAAAAAGTAACCTTTTGGGATTTTTGATGTTTCATACAGTTTTTCTATAAATGGCCCTCAAAATTAGCTCAAATATGGGCAGGGCTTATATTATAAAACATGTCAAATCTCCTGAACGCTTTGTGCTATTGCGACCACATTTGGTGGACATATGATATGACATCGTAGTAACCATGGTAAAATGATGCCATTTGGCCAATAAGTGGTGCTGTAGGAACATCTCTACAAAGGAAGTATTCTCTGTCTGTGTATGTATGTATTTATGTATGTATGTCCTCCCTTTGCGTATCTCAAGAACCGTTCATCCAAACAACTTCTCACTTGGCGGGTTAGAATCAGCCTCACCGTGGTTCTCAACAACGCTGCAAGCAGAACTTCTGGGCAACAAGCAATCGGCCTGTTCTGGACGGGCATGCACTAGTAGTGTTTATTTTGTTTCACGACTTTGTTCAAGGCTACGGTAACCTTTCAGGCTGTAGTTTTATGTTGTTGTATTGAAATGAATGTAGCGTCAGTTGTTCCTATTATTTTGTCCACCCCTCTGTATACTGTCACTGCTTAGTGAAGCAGAGAGAAATGAGTCAGCATGACAGACTGATAGCAACATCCAATAGTTTTACTGACAGAGAGCTTCTGCTGTGCTCTCCAGAGCTGGCAACACGATCCATCAATCAATCAATCACACACACACACACGCACACACACACACACACACACACACTGAAGCTCAGTGGGTGAAATGTTAGACTTCTGTGTGTGTTTGAACGTACTTTAGCATGAGTATCTGTCCTGCGTGTTTTAACCCACCATTAAGATCAAGAGAATCTGAGATTATTATTATTAGAAGTCTATTTTTCTAAGTGGCTGCTCACAAAGGCAGCAGTACTCCTCTTAGAACTGAATCTGACGAGATCTTTGATGTCTGGTCTGGGTTAAACCTTGCAAATGGATTCTTTTATCAGAGATTTGCTGGTGTAAGAAGGCTAATGCACATCATTTGGCAGAGGAAAATAGGTTTTCTTTTATTCTGTGGTGGAAATATTTAATATGTCGGGAGAAACTGGCAACATTTTGACTTCCCCACCTGCTGTTCTCTGGCCTCTGATACCACATTTGACTGCTTCAGTGCATCAGATCCACAGGAAAGACATCTGCTCTTCGAGAAATGCATAAGGAACGAATTAGATCTCTCTCCTGCTGCCTGCAAACACATTTCAAAGGTGTTTGTTCTCCAACAGGCTTTAGGATTCCTTCAACAGAACAGATTGGTTTCATGATTTAAACCTCTAAAAGGCGATAGCTATGCACAGGGAAGTTATCTGCTTAAATCCATAGCAGCCGACTTCCTCAACTGTGCAACCTCCCATCAAAGCCCTCAGGGAGGCAGACATGTGAAATAACATGTAGAGATCAGACGGATCCATGCAGAAACACAGCAAACAAACGACGTGCTGAGCAGCCTCTGGTTCAGAAGCTCAGATTCTTCTCATGTCAGGAACCCTGCTTCAGACCACAGATGAACATCTGATAAGATGTTTTCCTCACAAACACCAGCTGAGACGATGGATGTCATTACATATGAGGTTTGATATGAATTGTAATTGTCTTCACTTGAGATGGAGAGGTACAGTAACAGTGGGCGCGATGAAATTTGATCATGAAAACATTTTTAATACATTCTCCCAGCATGCTGCTGGGGAGTGACAGAATAAAGACATACAACAGTCATTTTTGGAGGAAGCAGCCTTGAAAACATCCCACTTCGGAAACAAACAATCCACATTGAAGCGACGGTTCACCCAAATTTTATCCCTTAAACTTTTAATGGTATAATGCAGATAGTTTTGATTTAATTCGTCCAGGTTTTGAGATGTGGTGGAATTTTGTTTGTGGTACTCACAACACTGTAAACAATGTCAAACTATAACTCTATCCTCAATCCTCCCAATACAATGTGAACAGTTTTCAGAGGGACTAATTCTTTTGTAGAAAGTAGTTCCAATGAAAATGATTGTGCTGACAGTGTGTTGCTGCTGTTGTTCAGCAGAGGCGGATACCTCAAAATCTGGGCCCATGAAACAAAAACTATCTGCATGGAATGAAGTGGGTGAGCGTAACCTTAAATAAACCCCTCACTGTGGAGCTAAACTCTCCTGAATCTAGTAGAAGTTGTCTCGGTAGATACATTTATCCTGTATATCAAAGACAACTCTTTTGTAAAATAGATAGCAGATGATGAGGGAATCACCTAAAACAAACACAAAGTCATGAGAGTTGTTTCACATGCACTAATATTTAAGACAAAGAACAAAAAGTCAAAACCAATATGAGAAAGTAGAGATACTTCATAGATGCTGTATTTGTTTTCTGTATTTTTACAGACATTTGTCCTTCGGTGCCT
Organism: Sebastes umbrosus; assembly: GCF_015220745.1. Classification (NCBI taxonomy): domain Eukaryota; kingdom Metazoa; phylum Chordata; class Actinopteri; order Perciformes; family Sebastidae; genus Sebastes; species Sebastes umbrosus. The sequence goes on along the minus strand of NC_051280.1, from coordinate 4,968,879 downwards.
CCAGTCAGTAACCAGTATCCACATCTACTCTACTCACTATTGTAGGACTTTAGTTTGACTTGAGTCCTTATTCTGAAGACTAAACTGCAGATGAACAACAGGTGGTTGACTACAACAGTAGCTGGATTCCTTTAAGCAATCATCTCGTCTATATTTTAGATTGATTATGTTTTTTTGTCAATAAAGTAGATTGCAATGTTGACAGGGTTTGACAAAAAATGTCATTGCAATGAGTAATCTGAAGCAGCCTTTAAATTTTTATTTAAGCATGTCGAATTTGGGCTGGCATTCCAAAGGTCCATTTTAGATCAAAAGAGTCCAATCAGTCCAACATTTTGAACCCTTGAAGAAACAAATTTTTTTCAATTGGGTAATCCCCATTTTGCTTAGGATTTGGACAGAAAAAACTCCAACTTGGAGACTACGTTTTTCTATACAGAGTTGTTACCCTATGCATTCAAACCCATATCCATTTAATAATCAAAACATACTATTTGCTTGGATAATGATTATGCCAATTGTGTTCCCATTGGGAACCCCATCTAACTATAAAGCAAGGAATCTCTGTCTGTCTGTCCTTTACATATCTCTAGAACTGTTCATTCAAGCTACTTTATACTTGACGGGTGCATTGCTGGGGACCCAAGGGAGTTTCGTGTCGAATTTGATGCAATTTGGACAAGCGATCAACGTTCAGTATTTCTAAACATTGAAGAAACAGGCGAACAGTGCTCTGTGCAGCGGGAGGAAAGGGGGGCTTCAGGGCATGTCATCTTCAGTGGGGCAATCCCTTTTGCTGCTGGATGTTGGATATACTTACGTTACGACCAAACTCTTCTTCACTTCCCTGGAGTCAACGAGCGAGGAGCGGTTCTCGACAATGCTGCAAGCAGTACTTCCGGGGGCCAAGCAATCGTGCCCACTCCGAACAGCCACGCACTCTTGACGGGCACGCCCCCCCGACAACGCTGCAAGCAGTAATACCAGGAGCCAAGCAATCAGCCCACTACAAATGAGCACACACTCCAAACGGCCATACACTCTGAACAACCACGCCCCGAACAGGCACTGCATTAGTGGTATATAATGGTTTTACCTGATCAATAATCAATTTAAAAAAGTTTAAATCATTTCAAAGATTTCAGTAGCAAGAGTCTTACAGTAGCTGTCAAAGGATTCATGACATTCATGTCGGCAACTCTGATCTTTTGCAGTCAATCTGATCCGGTGACTTTGCCACCATCAGCCTCATTTTCCAACCACCCGGCTGCTTCCGTTCCACTCAGAATAACAATCAGAGTTGGACGTCACAGACTCTGAATATTCATGCTTTATATTCTGAGAAGATTCTTCTGTTTACATTGAAATTACACAGTGGCTGTTGCTGCCGCTGTTGGTCCTCCATAGAGAGGCTGTCGTGGCGGCGCCCCAGGCCCAGTGTCACACTCCTTCAGCGGGGACGATCATTGGCTGCCTCCCCGAGGAGCCGTTCCCCCCTCAGCATCCGCTCCACTTCACCCTCAGCCCTTTGTGGCTCCTGCTGATAAGGCCAAGCTAATATCTGCTCAGTCGCTGGCTGCATGGGAACTGATAAACACAGGCTGAGCTGCTGTCCACTCCATCAGGACAACAGGAACTGGAATCTAGCCCCAGGGCTTTTGTTATTCTATAATACAGGATTGTGTATGTACAGCCAAAATCCTGGCCAGGTGCTTGCAACAAAACAGAAGACAGTGAAAGGGTGACAGATTGACTTAGTGGTTACAATGGCTGCGCCATAAACAAAATGTCACGGTTTCCACGCCTACTACCGTCTGTGTCCAGGCTGCTAGAATGTCCTTGAGAAAGATAATGAAACTGTTATCATCCAATAAAAGTTGCTCTGAATAACATCAGCTGAAAATCAAATAGAACCATAATTACTCATTCAAGTTTTTTTGGACAATTATTAATCCTTCCATCCATCCATCCATTATCTGTAACCGCTTATCCTATTCAGGGTCGGACTGGAGCCGATCTCAGCTGACGTTGGGTGAAGGCGGGGGGGTTCACCCTGGACAGGTCTCCAGACTATCACAGGGCTGACACAGAGACAGACAACCATTCACACTCACATTCACACCTGCGGAACATTTAGAGTGAACAATGAACCTGCATGTCTTTAGACTGTGGGAGGAAACCTGAGAACCCGGAGAGAACCCACGCTAACATGGGGAGAACATGCAAACTCTACACAGAAGGGTTAGGGTTAGGGCACTGCACCACTGTGCCATATATAATAATGACCTTGTCCTGGACATGATTTAAACATTTCCAAAATTACATCATTCAGATGTTTTTGAAGTTAGTGTTCTGCCAGGCTGGTCTCATACACTGTTCGTAGATATACCTACAAAAAGTAATACTCTGTAATTCGTATACATCCCAAGAAATCAATTAGTGTGTTATTCACCTAATCGTGAACCGGGAAGTATATAGTGGCGAATGCCACGTAGGGAGGAGATCGGAGTGGATGGGTGGGTCAATAAGTATAGGACTTTCGCTCAGGAAATTGCTGTTCGTATCTTGTCTGAAACCAGAAGTTAACGTTGATTTATATTTCACGTAACTTACATACTTAAGTCCAGAGTTCCAGAGTTATTTTAAGCCAAACCACAATCTTTTCCTCAACCTAAGTAGTTTTGTTGCGTAAACCTAAGGAAGTTGTTTCCTGTGAAGACGGAAGTTTATTTTGAAAAGACTGTATGCATGTAACGAAAGGAAACTGACACGTGTTGCTGGACATTCGTAGGAAAACGAATGAAAAAGGAGGAATACGTTTTTAGATATCATACAAACCGTTGTATGAGAACATGTTGGTTCTGTCCTTGTCAAAGAGCCCCCGTCCTTAACTAGACAGACAGATGACTCCTTCGACACACTGTAGTCTCTTGACAGTATGAGAATGGAGTAAAACTGAAATGAAGAAAGGAAATAAAGGAAACAATTAGTATGATAAGTCTCATTAATGTACATTTCCATCATGTATTATATGCCTCATAAAGCCTATCTGATATATCTGGCTACCAATATAGCTAGCTGAATGCCGTTAACAGGACAGGTTACGTGGTGAACAATGAATAGTGCACATGGCCTAACCTAGCCATCCACACAAAATATAAACATTGACGCAAATATTGGAATCTTATAAGAACTGTACTTACAGACAATGCTTCTATAGGAAGGTGGATCCCAAAAGAAGATAGAGATGTGCTTACTACTCACAAGTGCAAGGAAACTAAATGGCTTCCTACAGGGTTCAAAGGGCAAGAATTAAGGCCCGTATTATACAAACAGAAGCAGCAGCACCTAGTGGCTGCAAAAAGAACTGAACGTTTTTATTTTTCTCAGGTCAGAACAGTTCATCATCCTCCCGCCGCCTCTCTCTCTTGCTTCACCACTCCCTTCCCACACACACTCTACTCTGACAACAACTGGCTCTAGAGAGAACCATTCGCGTTTTTGCGCTGGCCACTGTAGCTCTCCAACACGCTCGGCACACAGGAGAGACTTCAGTTGGTTGCAATCTCCTCACCTCACTGCTAGATTTTGCCAGATCCTACACACTGGATCTTTAAGCCTTGTTTTGATCTCCAACTCCTGAGGCAAATATTTGGCTCTTTAGCTGATAAATGCTCCACTGTGTGTGTGTGTGTTTTTTTTTTAAAGATTATTTTTAGGGCTTTTTTGCCTTTGTTAGTGCAGCTGGAGAGTGACAGGAAATAGGGGAGAGAGAGGGGATGACTCGCAGCAAAGGGCCACGGCTTGGAATAGAACCCGCTGCCAAGGACTCAGCCTACATTGGTTGCACGCTCTACTGGGTGAGCTAGAGGTCACTGCTGCTCCACTATGTTCACCATCTAGTCGCTTCCTTGGCTGTCTGCTGGTAATATAGAGACTGACTGAGCGAGAGTGAACTAAAAAAACAGAGCTGTGGGCCGGAAAACCAAAAACAATGAACTGAAAGACACTAAAATGTTCCATAGAGCTGAGGGGAACCGTGGCTACTGGTTTTAATAATACTACTTCAAAGAACATCAATAAAAGAAATGATGAGTAAAAGTAGAAAAGATCCAGGTAGGGAACAGAATCTACTCACACAGCACACAGAGAACCCTCGCCCTGTCTATCTTTCACTCTTCACCTGAAGAATTATGTATTATTGTTGTGTTTGTTGAAGTGTGTACGAGTAGTGGGCAGATAGGGATTCAGGGTTGAGGAAATGCTGACGAATGAAGCAGCAAAATAAGACTCAGGGATTTCTGCGGAAATAGCTTGCATTCATGAGTTGGCCGTTTGTCCCTCTGTAATCACACACATCTCTCCGGAAGTTCTGAAATTGCTTTTTATATTTGAGTAAACAACTGATTACCATTTTAGCAAAAACAGAATAATGTCAAAATAAGATCAGCTGTGTGTTTTTTAAATGGTGGGTTTCATTTTCATTATTATTTATATCAAATCTGATAAAACTATAGGTCCAACCAAATGTTATTGTTCAGTGGAAATCACACAAGACTGACTGTCACGATCAAGCCGTGGGGCCGTAGCCAGGATTTTAGAAATATTAAAGTCCCCCCCCCCACCCTCCCTCCGAGAAAAGTCTCAAATTTATATTTTAATTATTTAATTATGTACATTAAAGGGAGATTTGACAAGTATTTGATAATCTTATCAACATGGGAGTGGGTAAATATGCTGCTTTATGCAAATGTATGTATATATTTATTATTGGAAATCAATTAACAACACAAAACAATGACAGATATTGTCCAGAAACCCTCACAGGTACTGCATTTAGCATAAAACATATGCTCAAATCATAACATGGCAAACTGCAGCCCAACAGGCAACAACAGCTGTCAGTGTGTCAGTGTGCTGACTTGACTATGACTTGCCCCAAACTGCATGTGATTATCATAAAGTGGGCATGTCTATAAAGGGGAGACTCGTGGGTACCCATAGAACCCATTTACATTCACATATCTGGAGGTCAGAGGTCAAGGGACCCCTTTGAACATGGCCATGACAGTTTTTCCTCGCCAAAATTTTGCGTAAGTTCGGAGCGTTATTTAGCCTCCTTTGTGACAAGCTAGTATAACATGGTTGGTACCGATGGATTCATTAGGTTTTATAGTTTCATATGATACCAGTATCTTCACTTCTTCATCTTCACTAGCTTTAACACTGAGCCCGCTATGACCTCCGGTGGATCGATTGCTATAATGCTTTAAAGAAATTAGGGGCATTAAAACTAATTTGCGTTAATGCGTTATCACATTAACTTTGACAGCCCTAATTTTAATTATTTACATTTACATGTATTTCTTCAGTTAACTGTGTAATTATATTGTTTATCTATAGATTTAATTTTCCATATAGGCGGATACTTACAGGGGGATATCAGAAATTAATTTCCCTTTAATGTAATCCATCTCCACCAACTATACAACCTCAGTAATAAAGTTGAATTAACACCTCTATCACAGTGTCAACAAAAACTGAACATTATAATCTTCCTAGATGTAGAATTTGTGGCAGATCTGTTGTATTGGTTTGCATTTAATTGTATAGATGTTCCAAAACAGTGGCCAGGGAGTGTATGAGTAAAACAAATATAGAGTAACACTGCAGTCGCTTAGGTTATCAGTGTTTCTCATCCACATTACTGTTCTACACACAGAAAGCTGCATTAGAGACTAGTTTAATTACCTCGTCAGTTGGTGTTGGGATTTTAAACAGAATTTAAGAAGAAAAATCACATTTGAACACACTTGATTTCATATTTGAGGGAGATGACTGATTCCCATAATGATTCGGGCTCATTTCCTGGCAGATTTCTTTCCCCTCATGTCATTATTTCTCGTCCTTCCAACCAACGTTCGGTCTCAAGCTTCACTGAATCACACAAAGTCATTATTAACGTCATTTCTTCATGAATGCTAATAGTTTCTTTTTTTCAATGAAGTTGGTTGTCTGTCTGTCTGCTTTCCTGTAATGTAATATCTAATTTTTAGATTTTATGAAGCGGCTGAGTGTGAAAAGTCCTCAGAGAGGTGAGAACAGCGTATAACAACACATATAATCTTAAAGCTTCTGTAGGCAACAATTGTTTGGCATCATTGGGCAAAAATTCCATAATAACCTTTCAGCATATTGTAATTCAAGTGTTCTGAGAGAAAACTAGACTTCTGCACCTCCTCATGGCTCTGTTTTCAGACTTTAGAACATCTAGCTTGTGACGGGAGACTTTGGCCAATCACAGGTCATTTGAGAAAGAGATCTCAACATGGCTGCCGGGTCAAAAATGTTCTCATTTTACAGCTATACAGTACATTACAGGATGTTTCTGAAAACATTTGAGGAGAGAAATAGACATTACAGTATCAGAATATTGATTCATATTTGATCAGAGCTGCCTAGTTTGATCGTTTGGTCGGAGTTCAGAGTGATTGACAGCCGGCTCTCATAGACGGCAGCTGAACGGCAGACTCCAGATCAGCTCTGATTGGTTGTCTGTGAAATCCTGCAGATACCATTAGGAGCACCGGAGGACACTGGAAAACACAGAGTCACATGATCTTTTTCAGGTTACCTGTCTCATGCACTACTGTCATATACAGCTCTGGAAAAAATTAAGAGACCACTTCAAAATTATCAGTGTCTCTGGTTTTACTATTTATTGGTATGTGTTTGAGTAAAATGAAATGTTTTGTTATATTCTATAAACTGCTGACAACATTTCTCCCAAATTTCAAATAAAAATATTGTCATTTAGAGCATTTATTTGCAGAAAATGACAACTGGTCAAAATAACAAAAAAGATGCAGTGTTCCCCAACTCTGAGGAGTGTTTTTTCCAGCAGGACAATGCTCCATGCCACACAGGGAGGTCAGTGAAGGTGTGGATGAAGGACCCCCAGATCAGGACCCTGTCATGGCCAGCCCATTCTCCAGACCTGAATCCCATTGAAAACCTCTGGAATGTGATCAAGAGGAAGATGGGTGGTCACAAGCCCTCAAACAAAGCCAAGCTGCTTGAATTTTTGCGCCAGGAGTGGCATAAAGTCACCCAACAGCAATGTGAAAGACTGGTGGAGAGCATGCCAAGACGCATGAAAGCTGTGATTGTAAATCAAGGTTATTCCACCAAATATTGATTTCTGAACTCTTCCTAAGTTAAAACATTAGTATTGTGTTGTTTAAAAATTAATATGAACTTGTTTTCTTTGCATTATTCCAGATCTGAAAACACTGCATCTTTTTTGTTATTTTGACCAGTTGTCATTTTCTGCAAATAAATGCTCTAAATGACAATATTTTTATTTGAAATTTGGGAGAAATGTTGTCAGTAGTTTATAGAATAAAACAAAAAAAAATAATTTTACTCAAACACATACCAATAAATAGTAAAACCAGAGAAACTGATAATTTTGAAGTGGTCTCTTAATTTTTTCCAGAGCTGTATATAGCGACCGTTTTATAAAAATATATTTTTTTAATCAGATTTGCTCCATTTCTACCCACTGCAGCTTTAATGGTGGACAGTAACCACACACTCTTCCCTGGCCATGTGTGTGTTCCCGTCCACACAGGAACTCTGCTCTGACTCTTGCTACCAGTTTTGCATGGTAATCATACTCTTCTTAATCATTAAAACACACTCACACACACACACGCAGCCCGACAGGCTTCTCTGCTGACTCCTGCTACCAGATCTGCATGACGATTACGCTCCCCACAGTGAGCTGCATGTTAACACTCTGCATGTCCACATGCAGCCCACTCAACCAGGAGCTTCATCACATGAAAAAAAGAGAATCTGATACTTAGATCTGCCTGCATGCAGCACAGTGTGGCTACAACTACTTCATGCTGCTGGTACAAAGCAGTGTGGGAGGCCACACACAGCATCAATGTGCCTTGTGATGCTCTGTTCTGTCTGTATGAAGCTCTTATGTGGTATTCTCATCATGTGCGATGATTCCCGTTTTGAATTCACATGTTCATGCCACCCGACAACTCAAGATGCAATTTTACTGATAATGACTGTAATTTACACACTGAATGAACAGTTAGTGCCAGCGTAAAATGGTATGCACTTATAAAATTTGCATTAAATTAGGTGTAGTTACCATGATTGATTGACTGCAGGCGATATAAAGCAATCATGTTTATTTGCTTTTCTTTCACTCTAGTATTATATAGCCCCAGGAAAGATATATTGTGGTGGTTTAGCAGCCCGTTGTCATTCCGTGGGCCTCAAATACCGAGAATTTTTCCAAGGACCAAGGAGTCTAACGCGCGCGAGTCAGAGGGTGCAAGCAAAACCCAGTGGCGCATGAAAGTGAGGGCCGGTGCGTGCCGGCTGAGGTGGGATCCCGGCCCAGAGGGGTTGGGCGCACCACCGTAAAGTTGTATCAGAGCCATTTTGCAAGTACAAGTACGAGTACATGAGCGCAGTATCGGACCCGATACTGGTATTGGACTGAAACCCCCCGCAACTCTGAATAGGCTAGTGGTTACGGATAATGAATGAATGAATATAACCATATATTAAGAATAACTATACGATAATTACGTCAATACAGCGCTCTAAAATCGAAAATGTTGTATGTACAACATGACACAATAGCATAACAGCTCTGCAGTAAAGCCAGGCTGGTCTTACAGCTCTGCGGTGCCTCAGGTTACGTTCTGAAAGGAATTTGATATTGCAGGCATTTAACTTGAATGCAATTTGCCCATTTAAATATTCATTTTCTGAATGGATTAATGAAGACTAAATTGACCCTGACTAAACTGACCCAGAGTCTTTGAAATTCACGGTCTCGATTCACTGTTTAATGAATGGTAATTTAATGCACAGCGTAGCTCCGCTCTCCCGTCTTTACTAACTGAACCTATTTCACCATGAAATCCACTGACCTCTGATTCATTGGCTGAATCTCCATTTGTGTGCTCGTGTGTCATTGAGCAACACAGTCGTAAATGTCCTTGGTAGCTTTGCTTCGGGAGTAAGCAGTTCAAAGTAAGAGGAAGATCTCCATTAACCTTGTAACCTTCAATGTTCTCAATGTTTCTTTTAAAGAGATAAAAAAAATCCACCAAGTTATTTATTCTTCTTTATCCACATTCCCCAGGAATTCTTTAAGCAATGTCGTGCCTATATTGAGTTAAACTTTCAAAGATGCTTGTTCTTATGACTCCTCAGTAAAACTTGGGGTTGAGTGCCATGCTGCAGGGCACTTGAGAAGCAGCAGTTGAGGAAAAGAAGACTGTGTCCTTTTTACTGTGTGTTTCTGTTGTCACGGTCACAGATTGTCCAGTAGACCACAGACCATGGATGTAGAAGAGGGTCCAATAGACCACAGACCATGGATGTAGAAGAGGGTCCAATAGACCACAGACCATGGATGTAGAAGAGGGTCCAATAGACCACAGACCATGGATGTAGAAGAGAGTCCAATAGACCACAGACCATGGATGTAGAAGAGGGTCCAGTAGACCACAGACCATGGATGTAGAAGAAGGTCCAATAGACCACAGACCATGGATGTAGAAGAGGGTCCAGTAGACCACAGACCATGGATGTAGAAGAGGGTCCAGTAGACCACAGACCATGGATGTAGAAGAGGGTCCAGTAGACCACAGACCATGGATGTAGAAGAGGGTCCAATAGACCACAGACCATGGATGTAGAAGAGGGTCCAGTAGACCACAGACCATGGATGTAGAAGAGGGTCCAGTAGACCACAGACCATGGATGTAGAAGAGGGTCCAATAGACCACAGACCATGGATGTAGAAGAGGATCCAATAGACCACAGCCCGTATTCAAAAATTGTGTTTGAAACAAACCGTTAGGATTTCTGTCCATTTGTGATGTCACAAATATACAATATTTAGATCATAACACGGATGTTAAACATTCTAAATGTGTGCCAGTTTATTTCCTGTTGCAGTGTATGTAAATAACATCAGCTGACAGTAAGTAAACACACCGTTGCCTAGCAACGCAATTCCGTTGAAATGCACTAAAACGGAGCATTTCAGACAGAGGGTAAATACAGGTATATTCAGGCAGAGAGTATGAGGAAAATAAAGTTGTTGTTTTTTAACATTACAGCATGTTAACATGTTCTAGTAGATTCAATGCTTTAATGTTCAAAAAAACCTTTATTTTCCTCATAGTCTGTTTGAGCTGCTCTTGAAACAAAATCTCATATGATTAAACCAAACAAAATTGAAGGTGTAGATGTCATGCCCACTTATTATTAATCTCAGAAAGTTGCTTGAAAATTCTGTCACTACTGAATTGCTTAAAAAAACATAAAAACATGTATTTCTTGTTTTGGATGAGCGATTGAATTCCAGCTTTCCAACCTGCTGCCTTATTCCACTAGCATGCCGTCTGTCCTTCCCTTTCCAGACACACACAGATACTCAGACATTATAACCAGTAGCATGAAGAGCTGTCCTCATTACTTGTTGCCTCATTCTCTCTTTTCTCAAGAATACAGACTAAAGAATGACATGACAGCTTAATAAATCATATGAATTCAATTTTTCATTGCTTATGAATTCTGTATGGTGTAACTAATTAATGTTTCATCATAAAACTCTATACAAGAGTGTTGTATACTTCATGTAGGGATCCAGCATGCATGTTTGGACTTTAGATTGCTTGTTTCTCTGCAGAGTTTTGGTGACACTAAAACAATCAGTAGGAGTGAGAATATAAAGGGTGAGATTTCCAGATTAGATAGCTTGCAATGCAGACTTTTTGATTACAGTTTGGTTTTAATGCACAAAGAAAAAAAGATGTGCTCCATGATGACATTAAAGGGTAACTTCGGTAGTTTTTAACCTGGTACCTATTTTCTAATGTTTTTCTGTCTAACTGACTAATTAATAATAATTCATAATTAATAACTAAGGGTAAAGCATCCTCATACAACCGATGGTATGATATCCTATGAGAAGTTATTCCTCATATTTTATGTTTTCCTATGAATGTCCAGCTACATCCCCTTATTACATGCATACAGTCTTTTCATAATAAACTTCTGTCTTCACAAGAAACAACTTAGTTAAAGGTCCCATATTGTAAGAAGTGAGATTTTCATGTCTTTTATATTATGAAGCCAGTTTAAGTGTTATATAAATACTGTTAAACAATCAAAACGCTCAATATACAGAGAAACACACACAGCCCGTATTCAGAAATTGTGCGTTTGAAACAAGCCGTTAGGATTTCTGTCCATTTGTGATGTCATCATTACAGGGTTTTAAATGTAAACATTCTAAATGTGTCCCAGTTTATTTCCTGTTGCAGTGTATGTAAATAACATCAGCTGACAAGAAGTAAAAATGGACCCAAACTGTTGCCTAGCAACGCAATTCCGTTGAAATGCACTAAAATGGAGCGTTTCAGACAGAGACATTCAGACATTCAGGCAGACAGTATGAGGAAAATAAAGTTTTTTTTTAACATTAAAGCATGTCAACTAGTTCACACACGAAATACAAGTATGAACCTGAAAATGAGCATGATATGGGACCTTTAAGTTTAGGTAAAGAGGGTGGTTTGGGTTAAAATAACTACGGTTTCACACGGGACACACCCATCTCCTGGGCGAGAGTCCGTTGCTTTTTTGACCCACCATCCCGCCCGACCTATTACCTACATGGCGTTTGTCGTGCTTTATACTTACAAATACGAAATGATTTTGTGTCATTATCAAATAACAGTCCATTACTTGTTGTAGGTATAGCTATGAACGGTGCATGAGAACAGCCTGAATAGGGACAACAATTTCTGAAATTGGTCCAGTAGTTGATGGAGAGAGCGCTGTAACCGGCAGCTGCTCACAGGCTGCTATATGGTGCTGTTGGGGCAAGCTGGCACCGTCATTTACGTCCACTAAAAGTGCTTGTTTTCACCATTATTATCAGTGTCTGACATTATGGAGAAAGTGTTGCTCAAGGAGAAGTCTGGTTTCTGAAATCTGGCGAGGTGACGTGTTGCTGGAAGAATGGTGGAATAGTGGGATACATCCATGGTGGAAACGTGAGTGCCAGCCGGGCAGAGTTTGTTGTGTTGGAGTATAGAAAGCGTAGCTCAGTGTTATCTAAAAGATTGTCAATGTCATGGTAGAATATTTAGATGATTTCAACAATGTGGATGAGGTCTTCGATTCGATGGCCGCCCGTATTTATTTGAGCCAGAGTATACAGATATTCAGATTTCACAACCAGACCTCTCCTTGATCAGGACTTGGACACAATAACAAACAGACCGGATCAAGAGAAAGGTAAGAAAAACTCTGTAAGGTTATTTCCATAATGTTGTCAGACACTTTAATAACAGTCTGAGCCTGCCAGGGGCAAAAACAAGCACTTTTAGTGAACGTAACGTTACATTAACGCTGCTCACTGCCCTCGCAGCTCGTTTCACAGTTGCTGGTTACAGCGTTCTCCCTCAATACTGGACCAATTTCAGAAAGTGTTGTTCCATTAGTCACTTAGACACAAACTCATGGGAAAATAATATAACCCAGGTTGAAAAATGCCAAAGTTACCCTTTAAGAAGTTTATGTAAGCTCAAATCAGAATATTGTCAGTGTCTCAAACAGCGTGTAAACCTGAAGTTGAAGTGTAAAAAACTATTTGGGAGCCACATACTGGCATTACCAGCTTTTCAGAGTTAACAATCAGCTGGATTCAGCACCTCCCCGCTCTGCAGCAGTGCACATAGCAGGGATGAATATCTTTGTGCTGAAAGAAAAAAAACATTTGAAACATTTCCAGTTACATTTTAAAGTCACGGCAGATGCTCGTATCCACAGAAACTATCAATGAGAACATCTGCAGCCCCGTGTTATTCTGCTGTTTCGGATGACAGAGCTCATCTATGTCTCCTGGCTGTAGTGTAGCTGTGACACAGATCGGTGCTCGAAGGCACAATATCAGATCAATGCTAACATTTCTCCAACATGCCTGAGGCTGCAGCTGTCTCCATCAAGGGCAAATAATTGAGCAGATTAGCATAAAGTGTCAAGAAACAGCTCACGGATTTGTCGCCACACTTGTGCTGCACACTGTCTCCAGTAAATGTATTCACTGCATAAAATAACAGGAGGAGAAGCGTGTCCTCTCAAACCTCAGTTTTCAAGGCTGAATAGCGGTTTTGTTTTTCTTCTGTGTTTTGTTTTTTAAGACACTGGAAGCAGCTCAACCTCCATCTGAAATCATTAAATAAATCCTGTGGATCGTCGCAGCATCTGCTAACACAGCACGCTTGGTTAGATCAGTGAGATTCCTGCTCCGCGGGGAGACTGTCGAACAAAAGCAGGAGGAACGGCACGTTGTGATTTCACATGCTCGGTTAAGTTTGACCACCGTGTCGGCGGCGAGCTTCGCCGTCTTGCCTGATTACTCCCAACAAGTTCCACTTCTCCACTCATTTGCTGTCAACTAGTTTCCAGTGGAAAACATCACACACTTTGATGTCTGAAGTCATTTACATAATAGCTGCCCTCTCTGGCACTTTGAGCCTCGTGAGGAAAATACACTTCTTCTATTCATCCTCCATCCTGGATCTAAAGAGCTTTATACTATATAGGAGGGAGAAGATGGTCTTATTTGTTACTGCAACATATACGAAACCCCAATCTGAAACCTGTTGCCTGTGGAGACGGAGGAGGCATGTTGGCAGGAAGTGAAGATGTTTGAGCTGCTTTGGAAGAAGAAGACAATGTTTTCTCCATGTTTCCATCACTAATCGCTGTTTAACTGAAACCTGCCAGAGCAACACAGCGGTCCTGGAAATCACAGCAGTGTGAATTAAAGTGGGGGAATCCTTTGTAACACACGTTAACAGGTTTAACTGTGGAGCTGAGAATAATGGCGGGATGCTGCAGGATTGAGAAATGAAAAGAGAAGCAGAGATGCTGAGAGAGAGACAGGCAGTCATTGTGAGCGGTGTAAATTCCAGAAGCTGTTTCCAGTAGTTGTTTCCATTGTAGATTGTGGTGGTATTGTGCTGCTGTTTGCTGCTGATAAACCTTTGGAAGAGTCCGCTCTCCACTGGATTCTATCAGGACGCCGTCAGACAGAAAGTTCTGGCTCAACCAGGCAGCCAGGAGGGTTTTTTGGTAGCAGCAGTTTTTCCCTCTTTGTCTCTCTGCACCAACAAGATGACACAGCATGTGAAGAGAAGACAGAAGCAGCAGACAGAGACAGATATCAACACCTCAGTGTCATCATATGTACAG